>NC_142738.1:15682500-15782500 GCF_051943395.1 Hippocampus bargibanti | reverse complement strand
CTCGTTATATCGATATCGGATATATCGATAGTCCCGGTTATATCGATACTATTTCTATGCACGCACGGAGAAAATTACATGAAAACAGGGTCGGATATATCGATAGTCCCGGTTATATCGATATTTTTTCGGACTCCCTTGAATATCGATATAACGAGACTTTACTGTATTACCCTTTTTTGGAGATTTTTTGTGCGTTAAAAAGATTCATTTCCTTGGTGTGTAAAAAAACATTGAGACTCTGAAATGTAGATGAGATCCAACATACACAGGTTTCTGGTTGTTATGCCAATCAAGGCCAGGACATAACCGCTTTGGGAATAATGAATGGTTGTTTGTCCATGTATGCCACGCAATTGGCTGGCTACTATTTTTAGGGTGTACCCCGCCTACTGCTAGAAGGCAGGACGGGCTCCAGCACGCTCGCGACCATTTTGAGGATAAATCAGATCACACAATGGATTGATGGATGGGTAGATGATCAAATAAATAGTTCACCTATTTTCTGGTGAAGGCATTACCGTAATTCACTTGTATAGGTATGATACTGATACTAGTTAACAATAACCAAGTGAGAAATTCCATGTGAGCACATTTTTAAAGTCACAAAAAAGGGAATTACATTTATTGGTAAATTCACATAATTTTATCTGAAAATAACTGATCGGCTTTGGTATTTACGTCAGCAATTTGCTGTTATTAACTGGACTTCCAAGGGCCACATCCTTCAAAATAAGAGAAAGGATGCACGGCATATTAAAAAAATCAAATATAGTATAGGTAATGAAGCAAAACAATATTTTTTTCTGGATTTTAGGGCGAGCAATAGTCCTCCTGAATGATGACACATAAGAACAGACTTCTTTATTGCTAAGCAATGTATAGTGCATATCACACACTAACTTCCTCCGATCGTGATTTCTCCATTTCATAAATTCCACCATCTACATGTTAATCGTTTTCCCATACAGGTAACAAACACGTGGTGACCAGGGAAAATCTGGACAGGATGAAGAATGGCTGCATTGTCTGCAATATGGGACACTCCAACATAGAAATAGATTTGGTATGATCGAATATTGACTGCAGGGATGCTGTCCAGTACACTCTGAACTGGTCTTCAACTAATTACAAGGCATGACAAGAATGCATAAAATACTTTGAACATCATATTTTCTGTATCATATATGCCAACAAAGGTCAACAAAATTGTATTTATTAATTTTTTAAATCTTTTAATCTGAGATGCAATTAAACTTTATTTTTTTAACCCTGATTATCAGTCTGCTCTTGTTTTTTTTCTTGAGCACCTGAGATTTTTAATTATTTTTTAAGTATTTCCATATACTTTTTTGGAATGTATATGAAGACAGAGTTATGTTCTGCCACAGGTGGATTTTTTTTTTCTGAAAATGCATCGCTAGTTATAATCCGTATCGCAAAGGCTATTAGGTATAGTTTAAAAACTACATTTGAAAAACTATCAAATGCCCGATGTCCTTGAAAAAAAGATAAAGGACACTTTCAAACCAGTGACGTGCGGTGAGGTTCATGGCTGGTGAGGCAATGAACGTCATCACAGTCAGATTTACAAACATATGAACTCCACAGAGTAGTTTATTCACCATTTGATTGGCAACAGTTAACGTGTTTTGTTTAAAATGTCATGTCAGCATTCTTTATATACTGTATACAAACTGTAGCATAGGCAAAATGGAACTGTTTAGTGCCACTTAGCAGTTTTTTTGACAACGATACTAGTGCAGCGTGTTCTACCGGAAACAAATTCCTTGTGTGTCCTACATACTTGGCAATAAAGATGATTCTGATTCTGATTCTGATTCTGAAAAAAGAATTAAAAAACTTTATTATCGTGTTACCTTTACTTATAAATGTCCAAGTCTCTCTGTCTCAATGGAGATCACTGCGAGTGAAGAAAGTCGTCCTTGATCATCCTGTTCTGACTGTATGTTTTCAGTCTTTTGTGCTGAGAATGAGCGCTCCACTGATGCTGTAGTAGCTGGAACTGTGAGCACGAGCTGGAGCAACATTGTCGCTTCAGGAATAGTTTCAAGGAGATTCTTCTTGGCAAAAAAGATGAAAAGCTGTCCAGAATATTTACATGCATCCCTCACCGTTTGTGAGCTATACAGTCCGGTGTTGGTCTTCCTTTAATTATTATCTCCTGCTTCGATTGAAAGTCCAGTTAAAAAATTCTTTCAATTTAGATATGTAATCCACCATTCTGAAAATAAGGCCAAGCAACACGAAAAAATGACTGGATGGTTGCACTTAACTTGCTAACCGTTTACTTTAGCTTGCTATCACTAATTCTATTATACTGCAGCCGTGGAGTCGCAAGAAGAATCTCTAATCACCAGCACCCCCTGTCATGAGGCAGGAGAACTGTGTGCCTCACCTAGGCACACAGTTTTGATAAAAATAAAATAAAATAAACACTGTAGTACAGTGTTTATAATGTACAGCGACTGTACATTATATACACCAGCTTAACTGTAGAAATTTAGTTCATATACTAAAAGCTTTTGAACACTTTAATTGCGATATGCAGAGGGACAGCAATGTGGTTTCACTGCAGAGCAAGCCAGCACAGTTGGCATAGTGATTGCACAATCCACAGTGAGGCTCAGCCGGCTGCTGCCTCACCGCTCGTCTCCACTTAGTATTTGAACGGTAAATATGAAAATTCAGCGATTTTGAAAAAAATGTTGACGTTAAATGGAAAACAACGTTAAAGTACAAATCACTAAATAAATATAACTTTAATTTATTTTGTCATTTGATATTTCCATGATGACAGGTGAGGCACTGCCTCACCTGCCTCCCCTGACTGCACGTCACTGTTTCAAACTCATCTTTGTCAACTTTGATTAAAATTTGCTGATGAATGTATTGACATGCAGATCACAACAGAAGTTTTTGCTGGCCAAACAGGGCTTTGGCATAACTTTATGATACTGTTGGGTTGTTGTGTTTGGTCAGGCGAGTCTGCGTACTGAAGAGCTGCGGTGGGAGCGCGTGAGACCTCAGGTGGACCACATCGTATGGCCAGATGGAAAGAGAATCGTCCTACTCGCCGAGGTGAGGCCACGATGCTGTTGGTATATACAAACTACGAAAGAAATGTAACCAATAAAGCAGACGGCACCCAAGAACGCCAGAGTCCGACTTGTTCAGGGTTGACCAGTAGTGTAATGTATCTGAAATCTTTAAGTGGCAAATGTGTCATGAAGGTTGGTGGTTTAAGTGGGGTTTAGTTTTCCAGATGATCGGATGGATGGTATGTCAATCTTTTAACTCATTCACTTTTTTTCTCTTTTTTTCCATGTTTGCGCTTTGTTCCAGGTTCAGCTGTTGTTAAAGCGCTAGATAAACCAATATGCATGCATTGCATTGTATTTTGTAGAGCCGCCCTCATTTCAAGCTCATATAACTCCAGACCCATCTAATGTAGGAATCAACTCTTTTTTCTGGTAAAAGAAGAGAGTCTGAGGTTTCTTACGCTGCATTGAATGTTTATGTAGTCCTAAAACTCAATATTTTGTGGGTCCTGGAATTTGAGTGACAATGACAAAAACGGACACATTTTTGCACATCTTCTGGCAGAGAATTAGTTTTAAAAGTACTAAAAGACATTTTATATGTTACATTAAAATGCATATTAAAAAAACAAGTACCCTTAAAGGACAACCAACGTCACTTTTTTGTTTCCTAACTGACATCAAAAAAACGTTTTATAGCATCTAAAATACCTGAAACACGCAGTATGATATTTTTATTCAAATGCAAAACACCAATAAAAATGACTTAAAGTGTCCAAAATCTGCAAAAAAAATGAGCTGCGAATTGGGCATTCTCGGAAAGTCCCGCCCCCATTTCGTGACGTCACGCCAAGACGTCTTGCATTGCTGGAGAATCAAAACAATGGCTTCAGATTCGGATAGTATGCTTTCTTGTTACACATCCAGTTATGAATATGATTCAAATAGTTCTGAAGAGGAAAGCATACATGTTTGCAATCGATTAAAGAATTTATTCCGTGCCATTTTGAGGCAATATTGGCGGGAAATGTCTCACCCAAAAAGAGGCAGAAAATGGCCACCGAGCTCCTGTGATGAATGAATCAGCCCGTTTCCACAGGCTGATAAATTCCTTAAATGGAGCTTGGACGCCCTCTTCTGGCTCTTTCTGGTGCAATATGAGGTTTTCAGACCAAACAAACATTGACGTGATGGAAGGACTGCTACAATGTGTCCTTTTTTCGGTCAGGGGCATTCCTTCTGTGACATCACGTATGGACTCGTCACCAACTAAAAAACAATATTCAGCACGAGTCTTAAAACGTAAAATATAGCTATTTGCGGTGGAATCTTTGTAAAATACGCTCAGTAGAAGTCATTTGAAGCCATTTTACAAATTATGGACATAACTTGTCCGGAGACGTCGGTTGTCCTTTAAGAATCGAAGAGTGACACATAAGTATGAATTTTTTGTCTGTCCTCTGATTGGGCAGATGCGACAACCAGTAAATCAATTCAATTAACCTATGATCATTGAAGATAAACACTTAATGTTTTTATCTCACATCAGCACTCAAAATGTAAGGACACTTCAACAAGAAACAAACACCATGAATCTAGATTTTCAACCACATTGTAACATGTACTCTTTTTCAAGGTGATTTCAAGTCAATAAATTAACTAGTATTTCCTAAAGAAAGCAGCGGGCATTAGCGAGCGTGTCATTGAGCTTTGTGGTTTACGTGGGTTTTTGGATGGTACAAGATGACCAGCGACTGCTGGTGTCTCTTTACTCTCATATTCTCATTTTAGGGTCATTTGTTGAATCTTAGCTGCTCCACTGTGCCCCCCTTTGTCCTCTCTGTCACTGCCACTACTCAGGTGTGTGACACACATACACATGTATTGCTCTATATTCTGATGCTCGCACAGTTCTCCAAATTAGAGGCAAAGCATTGGAGTTTTGACTGCCACTCCTAACTGTTCAGGCTCTGGCCCTCATTGAGCTTTACAATGCTCCAGACGGACGTTACAAACGGGACGTCTACCTGCTGCCAAAAAAGATGGGCAAGTCCTTTCTCGTTAATTGAAATTAATATGAACACAAAATCCCACCAGTTATGAAATGTTAATATTAATTTTCACAGATGAATATGTGGCCAATCTTCACCTTCCTGGCTTTCAAGCTCACCTCACTGAGTTGACTGATGAGCAGATCAAGTACTTGGGTATTGGCAAGCATGGACCTTTTAAACCCAACTATTATAGGTGACAAACACACACACACCGATGCAATCGCCCACACTAACACATTACATTTTCACAAATTTTTGTGGCTCACTAAAGCATTTTTTGAGGCAGGTATTGAACTCTGGACCCAGAAGACAACCTGTTTATGTGAGGTTATTTTTTTGCTACGCATTTATCATATTGCACTCATGAATAGTAGGTAGGATATATATGCCGTGTATGTAGGTTCTTTTTTTTCTCAAAATAAGTCATAGGTTTGTTCAAATGGGAATGAGGAAATTAGTTGCGGTCATGGAATGTCAACTTTCTTTGTTTCTTGTTTATTAAACATATACAATTTACAATTCAATAATAAACTGACAAAATGAAGGGAAGTAAATTTGTTAGAAAGGGAAAGAAAAAAAGTCATCATACTGCACAGTTTGATGTTCAAAGGAGTAGGAAGAAGTTAAAAAATGCTAGACCTACCCCCTGTTATGTAATAATATATACATTGATCCTTTATCAATTGGAAAAGAGGAGGAACAATTCTACATGCTTTTGCCCTTCTTTATGCCCTTGTGTGTGATATACAGTACCTGTCTTTTTTTTAAACTTTTGATTTATACTCTTATACTTTCTGGCACATTTATATGTCAATGTTCTTGTATTCATAATGGATATTGCATTTCATTACTACATTTAATACGTTTAGCAATGCAATTGTGGTTTATTACTATCTTGAATAAATGTGTTCAATTTATGAGATTGATTCTGATGTGTGTTTTTTTTCTTGTTGGTACTGTTCTTCCGAATTCGATTTGTTTTTGAATTTAGTTAGCGAGTCAGTTATTTTTAGGTGACTTTCAAACTCATTCCATAGTGTAACACCAATTACAGATATCTTCCTTTGCTTGATGTCTGTTGTTGAGTTATTTTTTTGTCTAGGTTGGAACCCCTTAAATTGTAGCAACTTTATCCAGTTTTGAAAATCTTCTGGATGTTCTGGCAGAGGAGGGTATTGTGCGCTTTGTACATTATTTACACGATTTTGAAGTCAATCAGGTCATCAAATTTCAGTGCGACTAATTTGATAAATAGTGGATTTGTGTTGTCCCTATACAGGTACCTGTATTGAGATCGACTGATAATTCTGGTTGTTGTTTTTTTGTCATTTTATGGCTTCCATTCACCAATAATGATAACCTTTAATCTGATAACCTGATAAACTGTCCACTGTAGTTACCGTTGTCTCTGAAAGGGTGAAATATTTTAAGCATTTCGAGTTTGAATTGGAAACAAAACAATCACGTTTACTTAAGAAACCAAAGCGGTCATTGGACACAAAATGCTCAATGTATTTTCTTTTCAAAAACAAACGCCCAACTACAAGTACAGTATATACAGTAAATCAGAGATCAAAAGTATAGTTTGTGTATTTCTTGAAAACTGATTTGGTTCTTCACTCAGCAGCAGATAATAGGCGGAGAAACTGGTATGAGGCCGTTGTCATGTAAATTAGCCTAACGATTATATCCAGAGGCTCAAATACAGTACAGTACAAGCCATTATAACATTGTTTCCATAAAATTTCACTTTCAAGGTTCTGTATATCATTCAACCTACTTGCCAAATGCCCACGGCTCAAATAAATGTTTGTATTAAAAGTTTTCATCCATCACTAAAGAGCCCGTCTGCAAATTGGGTTACGGCAGCTCAGTTTTCACCTCTTTCTGCAGTCTCATTAATCCTCCCCATCCAAGAGCGGCATAATGTCATTACCGCAAGGGCTTCTGCATCTAGGAAATGCCATTACCACTGATTTTCTAGTAGCCCCTTTGACCCACATTGAAAAACAAGACTACTTCCTGGGTACAGAATTCAGGGTTGCAAAGGTGAGGGCTTGGGTTGGGTTAGGGCTAAATCGGGTCACGTGAACCGGCATCTGCTATCCTCTATTGTTGAGTTATTGTCATTCTGAGATAACAAACTCCTAATATTACTGCATTATTTCTGTGTACTCTCATCCGGATCCCTGTGGCCCTCCAGTGCATTTGGGAACAAACATTGCAGGATTGTGTTGATTAAAATGTACAAAAAATACAACAGTCACTGGGCCCATAAACTTTAATGATGCCACTTCTTCGCTTGCATGCTTGACCGGTTGATAATCCATTGGTGTGCAAAGCTCAATGACAGATGGTCACTGGAGCAACTGAGAGGTCTCAGAATTCAGTGTGTGCGTGTCCGCCTCTCTTCCCAATCAGGGATTCTCCTTAAAGAGCTTTTGATGCATCACTACACACATTAATCATGTGTAGGTAGCAGCTGTTAGACGGCCTCTCCCTCATCTATTTCATTGGTCAGATTGAATGGAAACATTGTTGCTCTCCTACTAGCTGGACCGGTGAATGGTTGGATGGATGGTCATCATTTCAACGTTCATTGGCTGTTGGAAGATTAGATTGATTGATTTACGTCTGAAGGAAGGATCATATCACGATCCATCAGTCCATCCATTGATCTGTTCAATCATTGTGTATGCAGTGGATGGACAATTGGGGATCAACCACTGCTGCCGATTTATTCATTGACAATTAATTGACTGACTGACTTGAACGGAGGTTCAATTTGGCTGATTGACTCATTAGGATATTGACCGGCGACTGGCTTATTGACTAACTCACTGACTGATGTGTTGATTGAGGAAACTATTCTCAACTTTATATCATAGCTGCATAGAATAGTGCTATACAGAAACTAAAATCACACATGTAAAAACAAAGACAATTACTACAATAAATTATTCCTGAACAAATAACTAATTGAGGGGCTGACTGATTTTCTAATTGTTGAAACTGACTGACTTATGGACTGATCAACTCCGGATCATTTCAAGCAACCAGTGTGAGTTCTACTATTGCGAAGTACTGCAAGAGAGCAGCCAGGTCATCCAGACCTGTGCGATGGCTCGGTTTCAGGTTGCATCCTCTCAGACATCCAGCAACAGCAACAACAAAGACCATCCAATCGATCAGTGTGGACATAGACACCAACACAAGTTCAAAGAAAATACAAGCACTGACGAATGTCCGTCTTGTCCTATAGTGCCACCATACATAACTGCTCAAGCAAAGACATGCGAAGCAAAAACGTGCTGGTGCCAAAATAGGCAAAGTAGATCGGATGCACCCGGACAATCCCAGACAGAAGGATTCTGACAGACGTTCTGTCCCAAATCTGTTTATGGCCTGTTGATAATTCACTGATAATCTGATGAGACAGTGAACATTACCAGTGCCAGACACAGAAGAGGAGAAAACACGCGTAGAGTATCTGTGAACAATTTTTTGAACAAGATTTTTATTTTCTATTCATGATTATAATAGTTAGGGGAAATGTATCAGGGTAAAAATAGAGTGGGGTAAATGGACTAGGTCGGTGCGCAAATAATGAGCGTCCGCACATACGCATGCATCTATTATATATATGGACAGGCTATATATAAATGAAGGGTAGTCGAGTGGTTAGCACACCGGCTTCACAGTGCAGAGGTCGCAGGATATGGCTCTCGAGGAAGTAGACCCATGCATTCCAAGGGCACCAGTTGTAGGACTCATGTACTGAATTACAGTAAAGTCTCGTTATATCGATATTCAAGGGAGTCCGAAAAAATATCGATATAACCGGGACTATCGATATATCCGACCCTGTTTGCATGTAATTTTCTCTGTGCGTGCATAGAAATAGTATCGATATAACCGGGACTATCGATATAACGAGACTTTACTGTATCTTATAAAAAGTGTTCTAGTAGATGCAGTTGAAAATTATTGTTAAATAAATTCTCAACCACGGGCAGTATGTGAAAGAATGACTTTTAACAAATGGTCAAACTATGCATCATGTCACAGTTGCTTAGGTTTTATTGAAAGTAGTACATTTGTTAAGGGCATTTCAGTTTTATTCAAATGTGAACTATGAAGCAATATGTACAGTTAATAAGAATCCCCCCCCCCTGACTGTCTTTAAACAAAGTTCTAAAGGACAACCGACGTCTCCGAACAAGTTATGTCCATAATTTGTAAAATGGCTTCAAATGACTTCTACTGAGCGTATTTTACAAAGATTCCACCGCATATAGCTATATTTTACGTTTTAAGACTCGTGCTGAATATTCCGGAAGTCTTGTTTTTGAGTTGGTGACGAGTCCGTACGTGACGTCACTGAAGGAACGCCCCAGACCGAAACAAAGGACACATTGTAGCAGTCCTTCCATCATGTCAATGCTTGTTTGGTCTGAAAACCTCGTGTTGCGCCAGAAGAGGGCGTCCAAGCACCATATAAGGAATTTATCAGCCTGTGGAAACGCAATAATCTGTCATGTCTACAAGAGGTCGCCATTTTCTGCCTCTTTTCTGGGACGCTACATTGCAGTCCAGATGTCTCAAAATGACACGGAATAAATTCTTTAATCGATTGCAAACATGTATGCTTTCCTCTTCAGAACTATTTGAATCATATTCATAACTGGATGTGTAACAAGAAAGCATACTATCCGAATCTGAAGCCATTGTTTTGATTCCCAAACCCAATTCGCAGCTCAGTTTTTTGCAGATTTTGGACACTAAGTCATTTTTATTGTTTTTTTTTTTTGCATTTGAATAAAAATATCATACTGTGTGTTTTGGGTATTTTAGATGCTATAAAACGTTTTTCTGATGTCAGTTAGGAAACAAAAAAGTGACGTTGGTTGTCCTTTAAATACAATAAACCATAATGGAAACTACAGTGGTTTAGGAAATGGGGTGGAAAGATGTGTACGAAAAACAACATTAATTACTGTCAACCACAAAGCGAGTATGCCATTCACCTGGAGACCAGTATGGCACTTCTTTCTTCTCAATGTTTCCCTGAGCGCCCAGTCCTACTTCAGTCCTTGTAATGCATCCTCCTTGGGATCACTCACCTGCTGTCGTTGATTATTATATTGCACTGGGGATTTGGGGCGTGGGTGAGTGAGCGAGAGAGAGAGACAGAGAGACAGAGAGAGAGATAATAATTGCATACAAACAATTTACAGATGTTATACCTATACTCCATGTTCAATGGACATTGTGCTGCTCTTTGTTGTGTGCACACCAAGGCTGTATGTGTGACGTTTCAGTTTGCGACCAAAGGGTGGTACTGTAGGGCCCTGCCAGCAGCTGCAATGTTGCAATGTTGTGGGTCATTTTTACTCGTATGATAAACTCCACACAAAACAGTCAAATAATAGGTGACATCAGCAACAACTGTTTCTGAAATGTTATAAAGATACTTGAAAAGAGAGACAATTTGTCAAATCGACAGTGCTCGTCCCCTCTGCCCGCTTTTTTGGGGCCCACAACCACCCCCACTACCACCACCATCTTGCAAATCGTGGCAGTCTGAAATTCAAACCTGAATCCAGAATGCCCTTTTCAATTATTGATTGTGAATTTGAAATGGGGTGACAAACAATTGAAATTTCATAAATCATAGAAATAGAAATATTTTACAAGATCATTATCGGCCCTGCAATGTTACAATGTTGCACAGATATGAACTTTTAGACCAGTGGTTATGCAATAATTTCGTTGGGCCTAACCTACAATCCAGAAGCAATGCGAGCAGGAATTATGTAGAGTGTAGAACTATTGCTGTATTGGTGTATCCCCTCCTACCCTGATAATGCTTACTTTTGATTGTAACTATGCGATAGAGTTGTGTTGGTTTTATATTGCATGTTCATTTTTAAAAACACTTTAGTTTGTTTATTATGACTATAGTTGTAGCTTGGAATCAGAGCATTGTCATCAAATGATGACTGGTATAGCTTTTTTGAATGTTGCTGTGCCGATGACCATTTTGTGTTTGGGAGCCTTTTACTGAGCATCTTCATCTTTATTAAGTTCAGAGTAGCCGGTCTCGAGCCCGGATGAATACAGAGTGTTGTTAGGAAGGGCATCCGACGTAAAACCTTGGCAAAAAAAAAACATGCCAATCAAACCTCTGAAAATGGATGACACTGATTCGCTGTGGCGACCCCTTGAAGGCAAAAGCCGAAAGAAAAGAAGTTGTAGCTTGGAATCGCTACGGCACTGTAATTGTAACTGTGATGCCCTCCAGTGTTTAAACAAGAGAAAGCATTCTCAGACGCCTTGGCTCTTTGGTTTGCTCCAGTTATGACGACGAAACCCGAAATTGCATGCACATCGGATGACACATTAGTCATTCTGTTTATTTATAAAACAAGCGAGTGATGAATTAATATAAGTGTAAACGTGTGAGTGTTGCAGCGGCGACAATTGAATTCCTCACGGAATGAATTAGGTCAAATTAACTGTTTTTGATATATCTAATCTATTTTAGAACTTCTGGATCATAAATTTAAAAGGATCAAATGAGAACCAGCTTGACGGGGGAGTCGTCTACTTTAAACTTTAGGATTTTTATGTTTTAACTTTTCAAAGTCAATTCAAATCTCGGGCAACTCGTAAGTGCCTCCTCAAGGCAGGAAATGTACATACGCACAGACACACATGAAAAAAAAAACCTTCGCTTTCTTTTTGTTTAAAAAAAAAAAAAAGAGTAAAAACAAACATGGAATAGCTGACTTGCTTTTTGACCAGAAGAGCACAGTTATTTAAACAAAAACCTTTATTTTTGATTAAAATAAAAGACAAGTATGGACATTTTGACCAGAACACCACAAAATAAGGTATAAAATATATCTGTGAGGTGGGGTTGGGATTTATGCCTTGTTCCCAAATATGGATTATCTGGCAAAATTCCACAACTATGTTTCTGTGCAAAGTCAGAAAAGGCCTGATTATCAGTGGGCTGTCTGGAAAAGATTATCCTAAGCGTTTATCCTTTGTCATAGGTGTTAATTGTGATTTCAGTTACAGACTACTCAGAAAATGGCTAAGGGCCGCAATTTGTTTTTCTTAACCATCTTGCGATTCCAACCTCATTGTCCATCGTCTGCTAAGAGTGTGTCGACGTCAAGTAGAAAAAGATGAGTATAAATATACTGTATTTTAATTTAAAATCCAACTTGACAGCCAGTGTGTCGACATGGGCTTTGATTTGGCATGGCCATTTCAGCACACCTTGTTGTTGAGGCATGGAAACACCCATGATTTCCCAGTGCAATACATTCTAACCACTGCACTCTTAAGGTGGATATATTTTTGTGGTGGCCCAAACACCTACTTCCATGTCAGCAGAACAAATAAGCAAGACAAATTAACATCCAATCATTTAGATCAGGGGTCGGGAACCTATGGCTCGCGAGCCATATATGGCTCTTTTGATGATTGCATATGGCTCGCCGATAAAACTAAATACCTATTCTCGCTTTTTTTGCCGTTCATTTCCTGTTGGGGCTGCAGTTGGCGGAAAGCGCAATTTTGATTAATTGACACTGACCTAGGTTGGCGGAAAGCGCAGGTTTGGTTGGATGATACTGGCCGTCAGTTGAAACAGGTAAACGCCCCTTTAAATCAGCCCGACAGTAAAAAAAAAAAAAAAAAAAGACGCGTACGCTCCAGCTTGAATGCATCGGCGGATTTGCGATTGTAATTTGCAATGAAACAATACCATCGATGTAACAGTCGAATGTCAGTGATATTTTAACAAGCCCCATATTAACGTTTAGCATCAATATACTTCTGCGAGAAGTATATTGCAGATAGCAAGTGTGGAAGCTAATGAGCCGTGTGCAGGCGAGCTAGCAGTAACTTTGCCTATGGACCCGGCAAGTTGACTTTCATTCCGATCGTTTGCCTGGATTTTTACCAATCACGAGGAACGGAAAATCATTCATATTAACGGTGAGTACTATCACAAAGTTATTTTAAATAATACATTCTGACATTTTGTTGAAAAGTGGTCGCGCGTGCGTGCGGGCGTGTACGTGTGTGTGTGTGTGTGTGTGTGTGTGTGTGTGTGTGTGTGTGTGTGTGTGTGTGTGTGTGTGTGTGTGTGTGTGTGTGTGTGTGTGTGTGTGTGTGTGTGTGTGTGTGTGTGTGTGTGTGTGCACGCGCGCGCGCGCTCTCTCGCTCGCGTGTGTGTGGCTCTCACTGAAAGACATTTCTATATATTTTACTTTTATGGCTCTCTTAGTCAAAAAGGTTCCCGGCCCCTGATTTAGAGCATAGTAGAATTTGATTTGAAGTTTCAAGATTTAGAAGCCTTGTTTTGTACACTTGAATTTTTCACTCAATCTAATTTGGCAGTTGTGAGCAACGCACTCGTTTGCACTGGCAAATTTGAATTTCTTTTCACACAAATAAACTTTAACTTGATAAACATGTGTGCTCGCCAATGTAGAACTATTCATATCCAAGGCAGATTGCAAGAATTATATTCACTTTTTTGTTCGATTGCAAAGTCTACAAAAATCTTGAGTGCAGATATCTTTCCCTGACAGGAATTAAATGAACTACTTTTTCTGAGTCTATAGATACTTAATTTTTTTGGGTGTCCTTGCAATCAGCCGCCAAACTAGCATGTGACTAAAATAAGTATTGTTGCAATGTGAAATGGCTATTGGTAAAATAAAAAAGAGCACTTCAGTTGGACAATGTAACGTTTTACATTTTGCATATTAGATGTTATTAAAACAAGTCCAGTCCTCCTTCTCTTGACAGCAACTCAAACATGTGTTATTGAATTCACTGCGAGAAAAGAAAGAAAAGCTATCCCTCCGGACGTCAAACAATCAGTATAGTAGGTACAAGCAATAGGCAACAATGAAACAAGGACCAGCTGAATGCCGCAAGCATACTGTTCTCGCGAGAATTTATCTGAAAGTTGTACCAAAAATAATGCATCATTTATTGCTTGCATTCCATTTTTCGACAAAGGAAGCACAATGAAATACAAGGCCAGATTTACCTCAACATGGCCGACATGCTACACTGAATATGCTAGAATTGACACAAATATTTTATTTAAATTTTCTTTTCAAATACATATTGTTAAACAAGTAAGTATGGTCCTAGTTAGGTAACATGAATGAAATAATATATTTCTCTTTTCAAATAAGGTTGAACTAGTTTAGGTAGCTTTGGCATAATCCAGGGAGCTAAAATGTATCTTACTAACCAATTGAATGTATAGCATGTCAACGACCTATCAATTTGCTACCTAAAAAAAAATAGTAGTTATTAGAACTGATTGCTCGCGCCTGAATTTAAGCAACCAGCCAACCAAGAACATGCTTGCAAACCAACGAGCAAACTTGCTAAACCGACTAACTGCTCGCATTGGACTTCATTAAATTCATATTTTAAAAAGTGCCCATTTTAAACTATGTGTTAATACAAAATCCAACGAAATTCTCAAGTGAGCTGAGTCAGTGCGCTGCCAGTCCTCTGGTGTCCTACCACAAAACTCTCGTCATGCCACATGTATTCATAAAAGAAACAAGGGAATAACAACTTTCCTAAAACGGAGAGGAAGAACAAGACATCGGGAGAACAGACAAGTGTCCTTCCTGGGTCCTGCTCATCACCAGGATTACATTCACACACTCACACTGCAGCTTCCTTTGTTGGACTTTTTTCACTGCATCGGCGGATGCCTCAGTTTGATGAATGAAAAAGATGAATGGACGTTGTTTCTGCCAGCTTCCTCAGTTCGGACTCCCAATGTTGATAAATCCTGGAGCAAGGTGTGTCGTTGGCCCAGGGAGCCATAAAAATCTTGCTGGAAAAATGAAGTCCGCCTTAAATAACAACTACAACTCCATGTCTTGAGCCTCGTCCTCTGAAAAATCTGACATGGAGCTCTCGGAGGAGGAGTTCCCGCAACCCTCCTCCTGCTCCTTTAGCGCCTCCTCCGTGGCATACTTCTGGATGTACTCTGACAAAGACAGACAAGTGGGTGTTACGTAGTAGATTTAAGCAGGAAATATGGGGCTACCGCATCCTCATTCAAACTCCAATGATATGCTAAAACTTCAGAGTGGCAAACGGCCATATGAATGCATGCTTGATTGTGGTTCGTTTTATTTGTGCAGACAAACGTGTGAATAATGCAGTTTTTGTAGCATCCAATTGTCACATGACACCTTTGATCTTGTGTTTGTAGTCCTCCGGTCGGTGAAGATACATGGCGGCGGCGTCCCCGTTCAGAGGGTCGATGGGGTTGGGGTAGGCAAGCAGCTGTGGCAGGAAGGACTCAAAAATGTTGGTGAGGTCTGGAAGTGAGAGGCGGTGGAAGGAAAGTGGAAATGACCTAATTAATTAATCGTGTGGTTTTCTTTTATTTTTTAATCGACTGGCTGCACTATGTGAGACAAATAAACATTTTTTATCTTATGTTACTTTAACTCATTCACTCCCAGATCATGTGCAAAAATGTGTCCACTCCAGTGCCAGGGTTTTTGTATTTTTCACTCAAATTGCAATACCCAGAGAATATTGAGTTTTAGGACTACATAAACATTCAGTTAAGCGTAAGAAACCTTACACTCTCTTCTTTCATCAGAAAAAAAATCCCAAGTTATATGGGTCTAGAGTAAAATGACCTTGAATTCGGGGTGGCTGTACAAAATACAATGCAATACATACATATTGGTTTATATACATTAGCGCTCTGAAGATGGAGGACACCGATTCGACCCCTTGAAGGGAAAAGCCGAAAGGAAAAGAAGATACAGTCGCGCTTTAACAACAGCTGAAGCTGGAACAAAGCGCTACCATAGACAAAAGGCAAATGCTCCCCCTTTGTGCAAAGGAAAAACATTGCCAGAGTCACACTTTTCAATTCCTGAATACATTTGTGAATGGCAGTGAATGAGTTAATGGTAGTCACCAAATGATGGTTGTGAAATTGATGTTTTGCACTGGTTCAAAACATTCCCTCAAAAACACATTTCCTAACAAATAAAGGCATTTCAAAGTCAAATTAACTAACTGTTCACCAATGTAATGCTTGACAACAGTGCGGTTAAAGTGACGGTACATGTACCGTCACTTTAACTTCAAAATTGAACACTGTGGATGGCATGATCATTAAGTAATTTAAGAACGGCTTTCAGTGAATGCCAATGGTGGAGTGTTAGTAACGTACCGTAGAGTGCCGTCCATGTCTGGTTAATGACGTCCAAACACACTGTTCCTGATCTGAGAGGACATGCAACACTGTCAGAATAATAATGAATAATAATAATAATAATACATTTTATTTCAAGCGCCTTTCAAAACACCCAAGGACACTTTACAATAAAAACAATAAAACAAAGCACATAACAATAAAACCATAAGTAAAATGATACATAATAAAATAGCAGATAGAACTATACATTGAAAGCAATTTTAAACAAGTGGGTTTTGAGGTGAGCCTTGAAAATAGGGAGGGAGTCAATATTGCGGATGTTGGGTGGAAGAGAATTCCAGAGTTTGGGAGCAGAGCGGCTGAAAGCTCTGCAACCCATCGTGGTGAGACGGGCAGAGGGCACATAGAGGTGAAGGGAGGATGAAGATCTGAGGGATCGAGAGGGAACAGAGATTTGAAGCAGGTCAGAAAGATAGGGAGGGGCAAGGTTATGGATGGCTTTGAATGTAAACAGAAGTACTTTGAATTTGATACGATGTTTAACAGGTAGCCAGTGGAGTTGCTGGAGGACAGGGGTGATGTGGTGAAAGGAGGGGGGTTCTAGTGATGATCCGGGCTGAAGAATTTTGGACGAGTTGGAGTTTATGGAGAAATTTCTGGTTGATACCGAAGAGAAG
This sequence comes from Hippocampus bargibanti, assembly GCF_051943395.1. NCBI lineage: Eukaryota > Metazoa > Chordata > Actinopteri > Syngnathiformes > Syngnathidae > Hippocampus > Hippocampus bargibanti. The sequence continues at coordinate 15,765,462 of NC_142738.1, read as the reverse complement.
TGCGTTGCAATAATCGATGCGGGTGGTGACGAGACTGTGGATAAGGATAGCAGTGGTGTGAGGGGTGAGCGAGGGACGGAGACTGTTAATATTACGGAGGTGGAAATAAGCAGACCGAGTTATGTTATTTATATGGGACTGAAAAGATAGTGAGCTATCGAGGATGACACCCAGGCTCTTGACCTGAGGGGAGGGGGACATGGTTGAACTGTCAATGGTGAGAGAGAAACTGTTAAGTTTTGTGGAGGGTGGATTTGGTACCGACAAGGAGAAGTTCGGTTTTGTCACTGTTAAGCTTGAGAAAGTTATGGGAAAGCCAGGATTTAATTTCTGAGAGGCAAAGTGAGAGGGATGAAGGTGGAAGAGAAGCGTCGGGTTTGCTGGAGAGGTAGAGTTGGGTGTCATCCGCGAAGCAGTGAAAGTGAATGCCAAACTTACGGAAAATATTGCCAAGAGGAAGTAGGTAGATAATAAAGAGAAGTGGCCCCAGGACAGACCCTTGAGGCACACCAGAGGACACAGGAGAGGACCGTGAGGTGAACGAGTAAATGTAAATGGTTACCTTTGTAAAACACAACAAAGAAGTTACAAAGTTCAGGGGAACGTCAGTTTATCACGGTCCTGACATACGGGATTTGAAGTTTGTGAACGGGGGTAGAAGGAAAGAATGATGAGCCGCAACGGTTTTCCCAAGACACCATAGACCATGAGACACATGACACACCTACAGCTGCCATGCTTGGAGGTCGATGGTATTTTTGTTCAGGTGCTCACTGAATGTTTCTAAGAATAAAATGTAGATCCAACATAAAAAAGTGAATATCAAGAGGCCAGACTGAGATGGTTTGGACATGTCCAGAGGAGAGAGAGTGACTATATCGGGAGAAGGATGTTGAGCCTTGAACTGCCAGGCAAGAGACCGAGAGGAAGTTTATGGATGTTGTCAAAGAGGACATGAAGGTAGCTGGTGTGAGAGAAAAGGATGCACAAAACCGGGTTAGATGGAGGGCATTGATTCACTGTGGGAACCCCTGAAGGGAAAGCCGAAAAAAGAAGAAGATGATCTTATTTTTTGTAGATAACCGCAATGACAAGAAATAGCCAGTCATTTCTTTACCCAGGGCGCCTTTGACTCAGCGCCACAAAATAATGTGGTCTGTTGTTCACAATGCTGTGTTTGGCTGTGAACACAAATCAATCTTAAAATTGAGGTACTTACTGAGCCACACACATGCACACACCGGGAATGAAGTCAGCTTCTGAAGGGAACTCGAGAGTGTCACGTTCCCCTTTGGCTGGCAAATAGTGTGGCTATTAAAAGTAGGTTGCCAAAATATACCTCATAAAAATTTAAATCCAATAGCTTTCACAACTTTGCTGCTGCGAATTGGGACTTTAACCAATGTTAGACTACCAGATGATGCTGGAAGGGAAAATAACCTGCCCTGTTAAACATACTTGTGGCGTTAATCTTGTGACTTGATGACCATGACATCATCATGGTCATTGGTATTTTGATATCTCGATATTAGCATTATCGTTACATCCCTCCTGTCTGTCTATCTAAATGGAAAGGATGTAACCTGACTCGAATCACAGACAGGAGCCAATGCGACTGATTATTTTGTGCTGTAGCACTGGCCTTGTCTGACAGTCAGCAAAACAAGCAGCGTCAGTAACGGACTGACGTATCAGTGTTGAATCTGAAACATTTCGAGAATGACTCACATTCTTTAAAATCTTACCAATAAAATGTATGAATTAGGGAAACTGCCATGTCAAAAAGCTGTCAATACCACATCACTGCTTCGCTTCCTGCAGGGGAGTCTGGCAAAAACGGTCACTGTGTAAATTGTGACGTGAAACTCCAACAAGAAGCAAACGAAAAAAAGAATAACGAAACAGCCGTGAATAAAAATAAAAATGTCTACCCCAGACACATAGAACAGCTCCACACATCCAAAAATGTATTTGACTTTACCACTGTGTTAGTCACAGGCTACACCATCACTGAAACAAAACTGTGTTGTAAATCAAGGACCCCTTCATGTGGGGTGAGTGGAAAACAGTAATAATAATACATTTCAATCATAAGCGCCTTTCAAAACTTTCAAGGACACTTTACTGAACAATCATAGGACAATCAAAACTACTCACGCTTCATCAATGTTGGGATGAAATATTTTGTTCATGAAACCTGTTAATAAAAAAAAATGCAGAAAGGAGTGATATCAAAAAGGTGGACACGTAATACCACAAAGAAACCAAGTCCCACAAAACAAATAAATAAATACATAACACGCACCTATTGATGGAGATTTGAAGGGGTATTTTTCTGGTAGATCTACTCGTACCTTCCACACGCCTCCTTCATAAAGTGCTGGCAGGAGACAGAAACCAACATTTCAAAATGGAATGATCCAAAACCAAAATGTGCTTTCCGCGTAGGGACAACATGCGATTGAATTTAAGTCACTCTTACTTTCAGAAGGACCGTGGAACTTCACCACAAACTCATTGAGTCCACTCAAGATGGTGACCTCATGCTTGCTCTCTATGCTGATGCCAAGTTGAGGAAGTACAGCACATGATGGGGAATAATATATATATATATTACAGTCTCTTTACAGTAAAGTCTCGTTATATCGATATTCAAGGGAGTCTGAAAAAATATCGATATAACCGGGACTATCGATATATCCGACCCTGTTTGCATGTAATTTTCTCCGTGCGTGCATAGAAATAGTATCGATATAACCGGGACTATCGATATATCCGATATCGATATAACGAGACTTTACTGTATATCGACATTGTAGTGAGTCTGAAAAAATATCGATATAACCGGACTATCGATATATCCGAACCTGCGGCATGTAAATTTTCTCCTTGCGTTCATAGAAATAGTATCGTAATAAGCAGTACTATCGATATAACCGATATCGATATAACGAGACTTTACTCTCATCTCATTTTCCGTACCGCTTATTCCTCATTAGGGTCGCGGGGGTTGCTGGAGCCTATCTCAGCTGTCTTCGGGCACGAGGCGGGGGTTTTCCCTGAATTGGTTGCCAGCCAATCGCAGGGCACACAAAGACAAACAACAGTCACTCTCACACTCACTCCTAGGGACAATTTGGAGTGGTCAATCTGCCTGCCATGCATGTTTTTGGAGTGTGGGAGGAAACCGGAGGACCCGGAGAAAACCCACACGGGTCCGGGGAGAACATGCAAACTCCACACAGGGAGGCCGGACCGGGACGCGAACCGGCGACCTCTGCACTGTGAAGCCGGTGTGCTAACCACTCGACTACCGGGCCGCCCTCGAGACTTTACTGTATATATATATTTATATATACACACACACACACACACACACACACACACACACACACAAAACACACACACACACACACACACACACACACACACACACACACTGTTGTGTAAAAAAGGAAATCACATGTTAAACTTGGCTTTACATGCAGTAGAGACTTGAAAGGGTTAATCCGATCAGCCGGTGAGTGGGTGTGGCTGTGGAGTTAAATGCTGTCTGAACCAGGTGGCTCTTGTTAGCCAAGGGAGACACGCCGCCGGTGAGTCCACATGTTGCATTTCCATGTCTACCTTTCTGTTGATTTAAACTAAAATAATGTCAAAGTAGTGATTGAAATGATTGTGAATGAGTTTCATTCATATCCTGTGTTTCTATTTGTAGGTTTATGACCTACTTCACTGCTCGTCTACCAAACAAAAAGAACCAATGTATTCAAAACTCAATCAACAATAAATAACGAGAGTGAGTTGAGTTGTATCAGTGTGTCTCTCTGGCATCCCTTTCGGGGGGAAAACGTGGAAACGTAAATTGACCGAACACACACACACACACACACACACACACACACACACACACACACACACACACACACACACACACACACACGTGCTGTCCCAATGTCTGTGTGTGTGTGTGTGTGTGTGCGTGTGTGCGTATGAGGGTGCGCGCGCGTGAAAATTTATAGGAGAGTCAATAGGATGTGTCTGTTCTGTCACTATGCGTCATATTCTTCTTTGCCCAAAGCGGTGTCTTCATGCATAAGCCACCTTGGCACGAGGACAACATGCCTGTTTTGTCCATCAGGTTTGGTGGAACATGAATTGCTGCTTATGGTTAGGTCTTGTGTCATGATCACAACATTGAGTTGGGTGAGAAACACATTCCAAATTGACAGCTGAAAAACACCAAACCTTTCATCAAAGGACAACCGGCGTCTCCGGACAAGTTGTGTCCATAATTTGTAAAATGGATTCAAATGACTTCGACTGAGCGTATTTTACAAAGATTCCACCGCATATAGCTATATTTTATGTTTTAAGACTCGCGCTGAATATTCAGGAAGTCTTGTTTTCGAGTTGATGACGATGCCTGACGTGACGTCACTAAAGGACCGCCCTTTACCGTAAAAAAGACACATTGTACCGGTCCTTCCATCACGTCAATGTATTTTGCTGTACTTGTTTGGTCTGGGGACCTCGTGTTGCACCCAAAAGCCGCCAGAAAGCCAGAAGAGGCTATCCAAGCGCCATATAAGGAATTTATCAGCCTGTGGAAACGGAGGTGGCCACAGGATGTCGCCATTTTGTGCCTCTTTTTTTTGGGGTGAGAGATTTTACCCTAATGTTGCCTCAAAATGGCACAAACAAATTCTTTAATCGATTGCAAACATGTATGCTTTCCTCTTCAGAACTATTTGAATCATATTCATCACTGGATGTGTAACAAGAAAGCATATTCTCCGAATCTGAAGCCATTGTTTTGATTCACTAGCAATACAAGACGTCTTGGCGTGATGTCACGAACTGGGGCGGGACTTTCTGAAAATGCCCAATTCGCAGCTCAATTTTTTGCAGATTTTGGACACTTTAAGTCATTTTTATTGGTGTTTTGCATTTGAATAAAAATATCATACTGCATGTTTTGGGTATTTTAGATGCTATAAAACGTTTTTCTGGTGTCAGTTAAAAAAACAAAAAAGTTTTGCATCAAATCCAAGAGGCAAAACGTCCGACACCTTCAAAGAAGTACAGATGACGGCTGAAGAAACTTTTTCATCGAATAACCACTCCTGTACGACTGAGAGCTGACACAGACCTGTTTGTTAAAGGACAACCGACATCACTTATATATTTCCCCTGCTTGACAAGAGGGACTTCATAGTCTTCCTCATTTCATTAATTTGTCTTTTGTATGTGCCTTGGCATTGGACTGAAACCAATTCATGGTGTACCCCACCCCCGGTCAAAGTCAGCAGCGACAGATTCAGGTTTAGCCCGGACCCGAATTAGGGTAAGAACTGTGAAATGTTTTTCCCGTGCACGTTAATGTTTCATTTTTAGTTTTTGCCTAAGTTAATCCCTTGAAATGCATCATCTCTTTAATGATGGGTCCTTTTAGCACATGCAAATGCTAATATCAAAATAATTCAAATTAAAACAGGTATATTTTCCTAACCAAAGTTGGCGGTGAATGACTTTTGCTCACATCGATCAGAGTGACAAATACAGATGCCCGCTGATCATTGTGAATGTAGTCATTAGCTATATTGGCCTGAGGTACTCAAGGCAGTGCGGCCTATAAAAACACAACAAAATTACAAGAATATTTAATGCAGTAAATGTAAATGGGTACTTTTGCTACTGCTCTGCCCACTTATTGAGTGATGGAAATTCTGTCTTTTGGGGCCTGGTCGCACGTTGCTGCCCACATCAGCTTCGAAATGTGTTTGACGCCCCGCACTCTGCCATATCCCGGATGGTAACAGGATGACCAATCAGAATGCGGCGCCTCGCTGCAGGACCAAAACAAAACAATTGAGCTCACGCGGTTCGACAACATCTTTTCAAGTAACTAAACCCGACAACGGAAAAATGGTTAAAAACGTGAAAAATACATTTCTACATTGATTTTTCCAGAAAAGATTGATCGCAAATAAATGCGACCTTAAATACGGATGGCGAACTAGTCACATTTTAGGAATGTGTTGTTTCGAAGTCGTGAAACCGTGACTTTGTTGCAATAATTATTTTTGCCATTGAAAATATGCTACTGGAGGTTACAGTTTAATCGTCAGATCGATTGCTCGACCTACGAATTCAAAATGTTAGCATTGCCTTCGTTTGTTTTCTTTCAGTTAGCAACCGTTCATCAAGCGTTTGAAAAAATACAACTGTTTATTTGACTCCGAACAGTGGCAACGGCAACACTCGCACTTAACCTAATGTGCGGTCGATCGTCAGTTCTTTTGAAAGACTGCGCTGACGTGTTCATTTAGTTTGCTTGTGTTTTCTCACTTGAAAACAACAGTAGTTAGCCGCTAACCCAGAGTAAATGACAGCTATGCTAACATGGGTTAGTTGACATGGGAAATAACATCTAATGTGGTCAAAATCCGTAAATTAAACATATACTACTTCGTAAAAATAACGCATATGCTCGTCAAAGTATTGTCATTGACACATCCGTGGGGAAACACTTTCTCCCGATACCCCATTGTTGTTGGGAGCATATAACATCCACTAAGCAACATCCATCTAAAATTAAAAAGTCATTTTCTTAATCCAGTGGGTGTGTGTTTTGACATTGTAAGAAGGATACAGTTTTACCACGTCAGTGTCCATTCGCCTCTTTCCAGGACTTGGAGAAGACATTTTTGTGTATTCCTTTCACAAGTGAGCTAAAAATACTGCGGTTGGGATTTTTTTCATGCGGTGGAAACAGTTACAAAGCTTCCGTGGTTGAACCGTCACCATTCCCACGGACTCCATAAACAAAATGTCGTTTGCGACATCGTCCACCTGGTCTTTTTAAAGTAATACTTCGAGCAACTTCGGCGAGTTGTGTGCTCGACCCCGTCCGGAGACATCAAGCTGCTCTTGATGTGAGAGCACACAAGACAACGAAAATAGAAATACGGAAACAAAACATGCGCATGTGCAAAGAGTACTTTCTTTTCCCCGCCTATTTTGTGACGAAAGAATCTTGAGGGACGAGCGCCAGCGATTGAGTGCAGCTTCTTTTTTTTTAATCGCGCTGAACTCAGTACTGCGCACGCGCTTTAAAACAACTGGTGAAGCGCTCGGTTGGTTCACGTTTGGTTGTAGTTATGTGGCTTTATGACTACGATTAAATACGTTCGTTTCCACGTGTTGCGCTAGTCATTCTGGCAGCAGTCTTAGCGTTTTAACAGTAACCAAAATGGTAACTTTTCGTAGCGATTGAAAATACTCACGAGAGAAAACTGATGCACAGCCGTGTCAATCAGTGGTCTGGGAACTCGACAAACATTTTATTCTGCGCATGCTCTTAAAAAGGCTTCACAATTTCCGGGTATCACATGATCAGCTCGTCTGAAAATTCTTCACACTTTCCGGGTATCACATAATCAGCTCGTTTCGCAGGTGATATCAATCAGTGAAATTTCTCCAATCATGTCTTTGCCTCACACACACATTTACACACGCACACTCAACACCATGTTTTGGGTGTTGTGAGGTTGCTGGAACTCGATCCGCAACACTTTTGGTGGTATTTTTTCATTTTATTTATTTTTGTATTATTATTATTTAAATCATAGGAGCAACACTTTACGCGCCAGTTCTACTTTTTTGCGTTGAAGGTTTTTTTATGTATTTTTTTTTTTTTGAATGAACTGGTACTGGCTGGTTGCATCATTGCCGTTTGGTGCATGCTTTGCATATTATTGTTGGTGTAGCAGTTGAGGAACGAGAACACACGGTCGATTGGAGTACATCTTTATTCCAACTGCTAACAAGTAGAAAGAGAACCAAAACGGAAACTGCAGTGAAATATATGTGATATAACCCCGCCCCCTCCCGTACACCTGCTGGGTGAGATGTCTGGTCCTAGTGCCCGTCACACAGCCCCCCCCCCCCCCCCCCCCCCGCCCCCAGAACACCCAGAAGGACAGTCAAGGCGAAAATCTTGCAGGGGGCTTGACCAGCCTGCCACAACGACTATGCAGCCCGTCGTTCGATGGTGAAGGTGAAATTGCTCGGGCAGGTGATCCGGGTGAGAACTGAGTGGGGGAACGACACTCAACCCTGGCATGCCGCGGAGAGGCTGGAGGTTTTGGAGGGCGTCCGCGTCGTGGGACCTGGGCCGGCGAAACGTCCTCGCCTGCAATGATGTGAGCCGGCTTGAGTCTGTCTATTGAAATGCCCTCCCTTCTCCCAACCATATCGAGCACAAAACTCTTTTCCCCGTGTTCGAGCACTCTAAACGGGCCATCATACGGCGGCCGGAGGGGAGAGCGGTGGGCATCATGACGCACGAAGACGAAACGGGCTGACCTAAGAGCAGACGGAACGAATATTTTGGGGACGCCGTGGTGAAATGGTGCTGGAGCCAGGGGCTCCCCTGGCAAAAGGGGGAAAGAAGGTGCACCCGAAGCTTCAGGCAGAAATTCACCAGGGATGCGGAGTGGCTGACCGAGTACTAACTCTGCCGGAGCGGCGTTAAGGTCTTCTTTAGGAGCTGAACGTAACCCGAGCAGGACCCACGGAAGCCGGTCAACCCAGTTACCGTCCGATAGTGCGGCCCGTAGCGCGGCTTTAAGTGACCGGTGGAAACGTTCACACATCCCGTTAGCCTGTGGGTGGTAGGCCATAGTGCGGTGTACCTGCACACCAAAGGACTGCGCCATGGCCGACCAGAGCTCGGACACAAACTGGGGGCCTCTGTCCGAAGTGATATCGGACGGCGTGCCGAAACGTGCGACCCAGGATGACAGAAATGCGCGGGCAATGTCTGTCGAGGTTGTGGAGGACAGGGGGACAGCTTCCGGCCACCTAGTGGTCCGATTGACCATAGTGAGGAGATGTGTGCAACCCTGTGAAGGAGGGAGGGGCCCGACCAGGTCCACATGAACGTGGTCAAATCTCCTGGCCGGAATCGGAAAAGTTTCTAGGTTCGCCCGGGTGTGCCTGTGGACTTTGGCGCGCTGACATGCCACGCATGCAGCTGCCCACTTCCTGACGTCCTTTCTTAACCCAAGCCAGACAAACTTGGCCCCAAGTAGTTTGACTGACGCCCGGACGCCAGGGTGTGAAAGGGAATGAATTGAATCAAAAATTCGCCGACGCCACTCCTGCGGAACCACGGGACGAGTGCGACCCGTAGACACATCGCAGAGGAGAGCGGGACCCCCTTCACACACTGCCACCTCCTCCAGTTTCAGGGCCGTGCCTGCTGCCTTGAATTCGTGGATGTCCGGATCCTCAGATTGGGCCGTGGCCATCTCTGAAAAATCCACCCCGAGCTGGACTGGACACACGATCGTGCGTGACAGGCAATCGGCCACAGGGTTACATTTGCCGGCCACATGCCGAATGTCTGTTGTGAATTCGGAAATAGCCGCTAGATGCCGTTGCTGTCGGGCCGACCACGGTTCGGTCACCTTGGACATGGCGAATGTAAGGGGTTTATGATCTACGTAGGCGGTGAACCGGCGCCCCTCGAGGAGGAAACGAAAATGGCGCGTTGCAAGATAGAGTGCTAACAACTCTCTGTCGAAAACACTATACTTGCGTTCGTTATCTTGCAGCTTCCGACTGAAAAATGCAAGGGGCTGCCATTCGTTCTCCACAAGCTGCTCAACCACCGCCCCTACGGCAACATCAGACGCGTCGGTAGTCAAGGCCACCTGTGCGGTTGAGATCGGGTGGACCAGAAGAGTTGCACCCGCAAGAGCTTCCTTGGCTCGTTCAAAGGACTGCACTCGTTGCGGGGCCCACTCGACGGGGTCATTAGCCTTCTTTTTTCTCAAGGCGCCGTAGAGGGGTTGTAGGAGGTCGGCTGCGTGAGGAAGAAACCGGTTGTAAAAATTTATCATGCCCAAAAACTCCTGCAAAGCTTTAACTGTGGCTGGGCGGGGGAAATTCACCACAGCCTGCACTTTGGCGGGTAAGGGGATGGCACCCTGTGGAGAAATGCGGTGCCCCAAGAAATCGATCTTGGGCAAACCAAATTGGCACTTCACAGGGTTAACGATAAGGCCATGCGCATCAAGACGCTTGAAAACCATCCGTAAGTGCGACAGGTGTTCCTCTGGTGAAGGGCTGGCCACAAGAATGTCGTCGAGGTAGACGAACACAAAATCTAGGCCTCGCAAGACTGAGTCCATCAGTCTCTGAAAGGTCTGTGCCGCCCCCTTCAGGCCAAAAGGCATACGGAGGAATTCAAAAAGGCCAAAAGGGGTTATTACTGCAGTTTTTGGAACATCTTCTGCCCGTACCGGAACCTGGTGATAACCGCGAACGAGGTCAACTTTGGAAAAGATCACGGCTCCGGCCAAACGTGCGGAAAAGTCCTGGATGTGCGGAATTGGGTAACGGTCGTGTGTGGTTACATTATTAAGCTGACGAAAATCACCGCACGGCCGCCAAGAACCGTCACTTTTGGGGACCATGTGCAATGGTGAGGCCCACGGGCTGTTGGAACGCCTCACGATGCCCAAACGCTCCATCGTCGCGAACTCCCCTTTCGCCATTGCCAATTTTGCCGCGTCGAGGCGACGAGCGCGGGCAAAAACTGGCGGGCCAACCGTGGGAATGAAATGCTCTACCCCGTGTTTAGTATCGGCATTGGAAAAGGCGGGTGTGGTTAACGACGGATAATCGGTCAGCAGGCATTCATAAACGTTACCCGATGTTAAATAATTTGCATGCGTTAACGCCCCGAGCCCTCCGGCCTCAAACGGAAAAGTGGCGAAAGAGATGGCGTCAATCAAACGACGGTTGGCAATGTCCACAAGAAGTCCGTGAGCACATAAAAAATCGGCGCCAATTATGGGAACTGTGGTCGCGGCAACAATAAAGTTTCACTTGAATTCCCGTCTGTGGAAACGCACAGTCACCGACCTGGAACCGAAGCTAGCGATCGGCGAGCCGTTAGCTGCGCACAAGGCAGGCCCGCATCCACCTGCCATCTTGTCCGCAGCGGTGGGCGTCAGCAGGCTTACTTGTGCCCCGCTGTCCACAAGGAAACGTCTTCCTGACGAGGAGTCCGTGACGAAAAGCAGCTCGCTTTCGTTGCTGGCGCCCACGGCTGCTACTGGGTGTCGGGCGTTGAAGATTCCCGTCGCCTCGTAGGAGCAGGGAGGTGCGCAGCGTCGAGCCTTGGTGCCAAACCGCTGATGGAAATAGCAGGTGGCTTTCCCACGCCGCTTCTGCGATCCCACTGCGGCCACGACGGTCGGATCGATTTGCACGGCTAACCGCCGTATCGCCAGAAGCGCTCGATCTGCTTCTTCCGCCAAGCCACGATAGTCGCCGGTGGCTAGGCACGTCGAGTTAGCGAGCACGGCGCGCACTTCGGGTGGTAGCTGGCGAAGGAAAATGTGGGGGAAAAGGAATCCGCCATCATCCGAATTTAACAGCGACAGCATTTTGTCCATTAGATCCACTGCTGTTCCGTCGCTGAGTCCGGGAAGCGAAAGAAGTCTGTCTGCTCTCTCGGAGGCCGATAGCGTGAACCGCCGGAGCAGCAGTTGTTTGAGCACGTCGTACTTCCCGCATCGTGGAGGCGCGCGCAGAAGTTGCATCATGCGATGCGTTGTCGGTTGGTCGAGGGACGCCACGACCATGTAATATTTTGGGTCATCTGTCGTGACGCCTCGTAGGTGGAAAAGTGCTTCCACATGCTGGAACCACGAAGCCGGGTCGCTGTGCCCGAACTCGGGCAACTTCGCGGCGTAGGCGACATGGCCGTAGAAGATACATCTTCGTCCGTTGCCATGAACATTTCCATTGTCGGGGTCACGATTTTGCACTGCATTATTGGCATTGTGAGCACGATCTTTCTACTGGCAAATTTGAATTTTTTCCAATATAACTTATAACTTATAAATCTATTGTGCATTGCCAATTAGAACTTATTCATTCCAAGCAATCAAGAATTTATTCATTTTTGATTGCAAATCTATAATCTTCAGATACATACTATAGAATACTTATTTTTTGATATTAATTTTTTTGGGTGTCATAGCAATCTAGCCTGACAATAATTACTAGATAATATTGTGAATGAAGATGCTATTGGTAAAATAAAAAGTAGCACTTAGTTGGACAATTAAGTTTAATTTTGCCATATTAATTAATACAACAGTCGTCTCCTAACTCTGACAAGCAAATTTACTTAATCTGCAGAAAAAGAAAGATCCGACAAAATGCATATTCGGTAAAGTGACATGAAACAGAATGAACATGAAGCCATACATTTCTCCAGAATTTAAAGTACAATAAATGATGCTCATTTATATCGACAGAGAGACAAAGATGGTAAGGACCTGCAGCAGGTTCGGGTGATTAAGGATAGAGATGGCAATGTATTGACAGGTGCCAATTGTGTGATGGCAAGATGGAAAGAGTATTGATGAAAAGGTTTCTTCAGCCGTCATCTGTACTTCTTTGAAGGTGTCGGACGTTTCGCTTCTTATCCAAGAAACTTCGTCAGCAAACTAAAGTCTTACTGGTCGTTTAGGCCCTATATATATCCCTACTGTCCAGACATGGCGGTGCCGGACTCTGCTATGATAGGTCCCTGCTCTCAGGTTGGGGGGAGTAGAGGACGACTCCCTGCAGCTACTCCACTGATAGTTCCTATCGTTCTGACTAACGACTGGCCTGATTGCCCCACTTCCACCGGTATCACCTCATCAGTATTCCTAATCCTATTTTGCCTAAGCAGGGTATTGTATGAACGATCCAAATTGAACCTCAACCCACCAAAAGTCATTCACCGCCAACTTTGGTGAGGAAAATATACCTGTTTTAATTTGAATTATTTTGATATTAGCATTTGCATGTGCTAAAAGGACCCATCATTAAAGAGATGACGCATTTCAAGGAATCTGTCGCTGCTGACTTTGACCGGGGGTGGGGTACACCATGAATTGGTTTCAGTCCAATGCCAAGGCACATACAAAAGACAAATTAATGAAATGAGGAAGACTATGAAGTCCCTCTTGTCAAGCAGGGGAAATATATAAGTGATGTCGGTTGTCCTTTAACAAACAGGTCTGTGTCAGCTCTCAGTCATACAGGAGTGGTCATTCGATGAAAAAGTTTCTTCAGCCGTCATCTGTACTTCTTTGAAGGTGTCGGACGTTTTGCCTCTTGGATTTGATGCAAAACTTTTTTGTTTTTTAACTGACACCAGAAAAACGTTTTATAGCATCTGAAATACCCAAAACATGCAGTATGATATTTTCATTCAAATGCAAAACACCAATAAAAATGACTTAAAGTGTCCAAAATCTGCAAAAAATTGAGCTGCGAATTGGGCATTTTCAGAAAGTCCCGCCCCAGTTCGTGACATCACGCCAAGACGTCTTGCATTGCTAGTGAATCAAAACAATGGCTTCAGATTCGGAGAATATGCTTTCTTGTTACACATCCAGTGATGAATATGATTCAAATAGTTCTGAAGAGGAAAGCATACATGTTTGCAACCGATTAAAGAATACCAACATTGGGGTAAAATCTCTCACCCCAAAAAAAGAGGCACAAAATGGCGACATCCTGTGGCCACCTCCGTTTCCACAGGCTGATAAATTCCTTATATGGCGCTTGGACGGCCTCTTCTGGCTTTCTGGCGGCTTTTGGGTTCAATTTGGATCGTTCGTACAATAGCCTGCTTAGGCAACAATGGATTAGTAATACTGATGAGGTGATACCGGTCGAAGTGGGGCAATCAGGCCAGTCGTTAGTCAGAACGATAGGAAATATCAGTGGAGCAGCTGCAGGGAGTCGTCCTCTGCTCCCCCCCCCAACCTGTGAGCAGGGACCTATCATAGCAGAGTCCGGCACCGCCATGGCTGGACAGTAGGGATATATATGGTGAACAGATGCCTGAAGAATGGAGACGAAGTGTACTCGTGCCCATTTTTAAGAACAAAGGAAATGTGCAGAGTTGTACTAACTACAGAGGAATAAAGTTGATGAGCCATACAATGAGACTCTGGGAAAGAGTAGTTGAAGCAAGACTAAGAGCAGAACTGAACATTTGTGAGCAGCAGTATGGCTTCATGCCAAAAAAAGAGTACGACAGATGCAGTGTTTGCTTTACGAATGCTGATAGAGAAGTACAGAGAAGGTCAGAAGGAATTGCATTGTGTCTTTGTAGATCTGGAGAAAGCGTATGACAGGGTGCCCAGAGAAGAGCTGTGGTATTGCATGAGGAAGTCTGGAGTGACAGAAAAGTATGTCATTGTGGTGCAAAACAGGTATCATGACTGTAAGACAGTTGTGAGGTGTGCTGTCGGTGTGACGGAGGAATTCAAGGTGGAGGCGAGACTCCACCAGGGGTCAGCTCTAAGCCCCTTCTTATTTGCTATGGTGATGGACAGGCTGACAGACGATGTTAGACAAGAATCTCCTTGGACCATGATGTTTGCAGATGACATTGTGATCTGTAGCGAGAACGGGGAACAGGTGGCGGAGAAACTAGAGATTTGGAGATATGCCCTGGAAAGGAGAGGAATGAACATCAGTCGCAGCAAGACAGAACATATGTGTGTGAATGAGAGGGATCTAAGTGCAAGTGTGATGCTACAGGGGTAAGAGATAAAGAAGGTGGAGGATTTTAAGTACTTGGGGTCAACTGTCCAGAGCAATGGAGAGTGTGGAAAAGAGGTGAAGAAACGTGTCCAGGCAGGCTGGAGCGGCTGGAGTAAAATGTCAGGTGTGATGTGTGATAGAAGGGTTTCAGCTATAATGAAAGGAAAAGTGTATAAAACAGTGGTGAGACCAGCCATGATGTTTGGACTGGAGAAAGTGCCACTGAAGAAAAGACAGGAAGAAGAGCTGGAGGTAGCAGAGCTGAAGATGTTCAGGTTTTCTTTGGAAATGATCAGGTTGGATAGGATCAGGAAGGAGTACATTAGAGGCACAACTCATATTAGAGGCTATTGGAGAGAAAGTCAGAGAGGCCAGACTGAGATTGTTTGGACATGTCCAGAGGAGAGAAAGTGACTATATTGGGAGAAGGATGCTATGCCTTGAACTGCCTGGCAGGAGACCGAGAGGAAGACCGAAGGTCTACCGCAAGCTTGATCGCTTGTGTGTCCCCCCCCCCCACTCTAGAAGAAAATAAGTATTAGAAATCATGGAGGGGTCTGAAATTTTCATCATAGGTGCATGTCCACTATGAGAGAGATAAACTACAGTAAAAAGAAAAATCCAGAAATCACAATGCATGATTTGTTTAACAATTTATTTGTGTGATATAACTGCAAATAAGTATTTGGACACCTGAGAAAATGAATGTTAATATTTGGTACAGTAGCCTGTGTTTACTATTACAGAGGTCAAACGTTTCCTGTAGTTTTTCACCAGGTTTGCAGACACTGCAGGGGGGATCTTGGCCAACTCCTCCACAGATCTTGTCTATATCAGTCAGGTTTCTGGGCTGTCGCTGAGAAACACGCAGTTTGAGCTCCCTCCAAAGATTTTCGATTGAGTTCAGGTCTGACTGGCTGAGCTTCGGTTGTTGTCGTTTTGGAAGACCCAGCCACGACCCATCTTTAATTCTCTGACTGAGAGAAGCAGGTTGTTTCCCAAAATCTCACAATACACGGGCCCAGTCATCCTATCTTTAATGCAATGCACTTGTCCTGTCCCATGTGCAGAAAAGCACCCCCGCAGCATGATGCTAGCACGCCCGTGCTTCACAGTAGGGATGCCGTTCTTCGAATTGTACTCTTCATTTGGCAATTACAATAATTTGCCTATTGTTTTCCAATTAAGTGTAAACAGCAGAATAAAATTGTTGCCCAATCTCTGGGTATTTATTACACCTGACAATTTGACAATTTGGTATAGATTTTAGCATGGATCATACATGTTTACGTTTGAATTTCTTAGAGGGAGGGGGTTCACACAAAATGTTGGCCTCCGGGCCTTGAGTTGACACCTTTGAGCTACATGGACTACAGTAACCCATAGCCCCAGAGCACCACCATTCTTGTTTATTACTTGTCACAGACCAACAGCTTCAACTTACATATTGCATATTCCCTGCTCTTGCAACAATATAATAAATTCATGGGAGGAATGATATATCTATCTTGTATTTTTTATGTCGAATTTAATTCCGAGTAACTGCAAGAGCAGCCAATGTCATTAATATGTGATTTCTGCGATTATATATACAGTACTTTTGTCTGTTCTTATATGAATGCTGATACGAATTGGTTTAATAGACATTCTTTGTATCAAAATTACTAGTGGTATTGGTTACTTGGTATGGGGGTCTGTGAGAATTTGAGTTGAGCAGGCTTGACAATGTTGAGCAGTGTTGAAAATGTATTGTCTTGTTTCATAATACAATGTTACTGAGTGAAAAGTGGCTATTTTGGAGTAGCAGTTTTACCCCAAAGCCAGTGATTTGCAATACAAAATGTGCAGTATGCTTGGTGGCATGCCATGAAAAAACATTCCACTGTCCAATATGTAACTTGGGGAGACACTGCTCTCTATTGTGTAGCATTCACTTTTTGCCATGGTATTTTGGTATTTTGTACCATCTGTTATTAAATGGCCCGGGTGCTATGAGCATTTAATGGAAGTACATGAACACCCAGAGAGAAAAGAATGCGCCAAGGAAATTATTATTGTATTAAGGTTATTATGATTACGATTATTATTATTATCAAGTCAAAGTCAAAAAGTCAAAGTCAGCTTTATTGTCAAATATGCTAATATGCATGACATACAGCACAGATGAAATTACTGTCCTCTCGGACCCAGCATGCAAGGCACTTATAATTACTTCACAAACATAAACATGAAAACGCCAATTTGCCGGGAGAGGGGAGCCGCTGCGTGTTCACGCGTCGCCATCTTAGGGAGAAAAAAATTTTGAAAAAATAACAAATATGACAACACAAAGACACAGAGTCATTCATTCTTCAGGACTTGCTGTACCCTCTTTGTGATGACATGAAGCAGTTCTAGTTGAAAGAGGAGAGGATCAAATCATCCATGTCAGCAGTGGATCAGGGACGTCATGGTGGAATTTGTACGTCTACTACAAGCTAAATGTTGAAAGCAAACACGAAGCTGTAGCATCCATTGACGAAAAGACATTGTCTCACATCTCCTGTCCCACATAAATCCGCTTCAATTCCGAGCCGCGACAGTTCCACATACGCATCGGCGCTCTGCGCTGACGCTGCTTTCTTCTTATCGCGGGCTCCTCAAGCCATGCATCCATCCAACCGCAGACTGTCCAACAGCACTGACCTTTCCACTGAACAAAGCGGGGCTGTGAAGATGCTGCCCATTACAGGCGCAAAAAAGCACAATGGCCCCTTTGGTGTCCAGCGATGGTAGTCAAATGGCTCCGACATTCCTCCCATTCAAAAACAGTACTGGCATATTCATGCTGCCGAAAGGCGCAACCGCTCACCACAGTCTCCTTTTTTATTATTATTATATTTATTATTTTTTTATTATCCTTTATTATGATGATTATTATTATTATCATTACTACCTGGCTGGGTATCTAGCGCGCTACCAAGCTGGCTATCAACTTGCTATCTATTAGCTATCTGGCTGGCTCGCTAGCTATCTAGCTGGCTATCTATTAGTTATACAGCTATCTAGCTACCTAGCTAGCTGTCTATCTATTAGCCAACTATTGGCTATCTATTAGCTAGCTAACTTTCTATCTATTTGGGTGACTTCCGGGTTGAGTGAACGCTGGCGCATGTGGTGCCGCTGCTCACCCACAGAAAAACCCACAGAAAAGTGACAATGAGAGTTTTCAAAGGCGCTTATAAATGAAATGTATAATAATAATAATAATAATAATAATAATAATAATAATAATAATAATAATAATAATAATAATAATAATAATTATTATTATTATTATTATTAATGGTTGAATAAGAATGTCGCAATATAAAATCATGAATACAAAGTCGTTGGTAAATACAATGGAAAAAAGGGACGCCATAAACAGTGGACTACATCAATGTTTTTATTTTTTCTTATGAGCTGCTGCGTGTATTGTCTTCAGTGCAATAACACGATTGGTCACCAGAGTGGGTTATTTTACCACTTTTTCCTCCCGCACAACAACATGCTGGTGATCTTTGCAGAGTGGGATCTCTGGATTAAAGCACATCACACCCAATGAGAGCTCCCTTGAAGACATCAAGCAAAATAATAATAATAATAATAATAATAATAATAAAAAGTAGAATCCAGCCATCAACCCAACGAGGTCACCCAAAGTCACCTCTCCTAGGCAGGCGGTATTAACCTGCACGTAAAGCATCCTTACGCAGCAACCTGAGGTTCGATTCATCCAGCTTGATTTGCTGGAATAAACTACTATGTGGAGAATGCTCTGTTCCTCTTACAGGGCTTAGATATAGCTTGTCATTTTTTTCTAAAAATAGCACTTGTCATATTATGTATGATGTTGAGGGTAGTGGGATAAGGTGTCCTGCTTGGAAAGTGGGGGAAAACAATTACAAGGGAATTATGTGTGAAGAATAAGATGGCTGTGAGTGAGCATATTATTAGCCCTTTCCTTGAGAGGGATGGCGTGCTCTATTTAGAGATAATCAAATGATAGCATAAAACAATGATACTGCTTTGAAGTTTTTCTTTTGCCTGGCCTGCCATTGTGCTGTGCCGTTATTTCGACGAAGGAGGCAATTGTGTCCCTGTTTACATTTGCATATCATTCGGTGAGCAGTGCAACCACACAACAGAAGGAGATTTCCAGAGGGTACATGAGGATGAGACACTTTCAAGAACAAGTCAAAAACAGACCACTAAAGATAAAAGTTGTTGCTACTTATGAGCATGTGAATGAAGGTGCCTCGTCATTATGTAATGTTGTCTCTCCAATGAGAGGAGCCTAGGAAGTTTCATGACATGACAAGCCGCCCTGAAAGCTGTGCCTCATCCCTTTCCTATCCATTCCCTCTGGTAGCTATGGAAACTATGTGTTTTAATGTAAAACATGATTTTTGATTGCCGACACACAGCAGGGCGCTTCAAGTTTTCATACATCCAAAGGGGGAGATGAGCTAAAGAAAAAAGGTGTTTACTGTCACGGCAAATGCCACGTCGGTGAGCTCTTGGACAAAATGTTCTCTGCAAAGTTTGAAGGGAAAACACATATTTGTTGAGAAATCCACCCACGAGTTTCTAATTAAAGGTGGGTTGTTTGATGATGACATAGAAAAAGCTATCGGAGGGGAGTTAGTCTGTGATCTCAGATAATCAATACATCCAAAGCCTCCCTCTTTAATTCGACACAAAGACGAAAACCCATCACCATGACGACACAATATTAAGACAGAGGGGAAGGAAGGCGGACTGTTGAGCATTTGTCGAAGCAGAAAGGGCACTGCATATCAGCATACATTTTGGTGAGAGCGTCTCTCTATGGCTGCTATTAATATCCTCTGCTAATTTATTTTGACACTCGTCATGACTCATGATTGGCTCCTCTGGAAGTAAATAAAGACTGGATGTATTATAGGTGCGCTGTTTAAGAGCATGGGAACAATGGCATGTTCGCAATTTGTTAAGGAGCAATGAAATGGGAGAAGAGTAACCTATTGCTGCCATCGTTCACCATCACCAAAACACCCATTGACATGATGAGCTCCCACCACCATCATCGATTGCAATGTCCCAAGTGTATCCCATTCCTGTGATGCTTTGCCACAAAACAGACATTTAACATCAGCAGACACCCCGTGGGGACTGCATTCGGAGAAAATATGTGTCTTCTCAATTCAGCAAAGTGATTGTATATGTCACGGGTGTCACAACAGTGACTATCTTCATCTCCACGATGCTGCCGTATTAATGAAGACGAGACGCGTGGATGTGTCTTTTTATTTCTTTTATTTCTGCAACACAGTATGGCAGAAGGGATGGGTGAAGTCGCATGGGTTTCGTCTTGTGATTAACCTGAATCTCCTCGAGATTGTTCTCAAATGCAAAACATTGTAGATAACAAAACAGAATTAACAACGTGTGATCGTATAGTGGTTATTTACAGGAAAAGAGAATACAAAACAACTTCACGGTTATTTACAAGATGTCCCTGAACGCATCATGGGCGGAGACTCGGCAGAACACGCGGTGCGCTTGTAATGGCTGGCGCACAGTTCAACCAGCCACGGACACTCACGGGCAAATGAAACACGACACAAGAAACTAAATATTGTTCAATAAAAACGAAATGAAACAATTATTACCTGCAACACAGTATGGCAGAAGGGATGGGTGAAGTCGCATGGGTTTCGTCTTGTGATTAACTGCGCAATAGAAAAGCACTATGAAGCACATGCGCTCCAAAGTTCCACTCGACAAAACGTGAAGTAAATAATGACACAAAAAGTAATCTGGACTCGAAATGAATAAGGGAACTAATTAGATAACACTAGACAGTACAAAAGGGGAAACAAAATAAGATATTGTCATGAAAATGCGCGTTAATCAAGACCAACAGAAAATTGCGACTCACCCTGAATCTCCTCGAGATTGTTCTGGAAACTATGGGCGGGACATAGTGCCACACTGTGCGCCGTTGCGTCACTTCCTTCATAATTTAATAATCTAAGCGCACAACTCCGTTACATATAGAACAGGCTTCCTTCGGGGATGAGAACAGAAAGACCAATTTGACGCAAGGTAACATAAAGTAGCGTCCAGGCACTGAAAGGCTGACTCTCTCCAACCCACATCAAACTACACTTCAAGTTTCCTGTTCAATTCATTGGAATTTGTCTTAAACAAGGTTTTCTTGGCTAAATTCATCAAAATGGGGAGCCAAGTAGTGCAGGAATTCCAAAAAGTATTCTTATTACTTTGTGTTTGCTAATCTTTGCGCTGTCATGGTCCATATGTGACGGGTGTCACAACAGTGACTGTCTTCATCTCCACGATGCTGCCGTATTAATGAAGACGAGACGCGTGGATGTGTCTTTTTATTTCTTTTATTTCTGCAACACAGTATGGCAGAAGGGATGGGTGAAGTCGCATGGGTTTCGTCTTGTGATTAACCTGAATCTCCTCGAGATTGTTCTCAAATGCAAAACATTCTAGATAACAAAACAGAATTAACAACGTGTGATCGTATAGTGGTTATTTACAGAAAAAGAGAATACAACACAAGTTCACTGTTATTTACAAGATGTCCCTGAACGCATCATGGGCGGAGACTCGGCAGAACACGCGGTGCGCTTGTAATGGCTGGCGCACAGTTCAACCAGCCACGGACACTCACGGGCAAATGAAACACGACACAAGAAACTAAATATTGTTCAATAAAAACGAAATGAAACAATTATTACCTGCAACACAGTATGGCAGAAGGGATGGGTGAAGTCGCATGGGTTTCGTCTTGTGATTAACTGCGCAATAGAAAAGCACTATGAAGCTAAGTTCCACTCGACAAAACGTGAAGTAAATAATGACACAAAAAGTAATCTGGACTCGAAATGAATAAGGGAACTAATTAGATAACACTAGACAGTACAAAAGGGGAAACAAAATAAGATATTGTCATGAAAATGCGCGTTAATCAAGACCAACAGAAAATTGCGACTCACCCTGAATCTCCTCGAGATTGTTCTGGAAACTATGGGCGGGACATAGTGCCACACTGTGCGCCGTTGCGTCACTTCCTTCATAATTTAATAATCTAAGTGCACAACTCCGTTACATACACCCCCCTTAAATTATGCAGAAGTGAGGCAACATACACACGGAAGACAACAGAAAGACCAACAGGCACAATAGACAAGGTTATCGGGCAAGGATGTACGAGGAAGTCAATCATAGGAATTCTTCTTTCAGAAGTGTGAAGGAATAGGGTGGTTCAAAACCCATCCTATCACAGACTAGTAGAAATGCCATTTACATTTCACAAAACAGCACATAACTACACCCGTTACTGAGAAGCCATAAAGATAATGGCGACAATTGGCACACAGCACAAACCCCCAAAAAAAAATCAAATGGTCATATTAAACCCACATTAATGTTGGCATCCCGACTCTCTGATAGGACATTTCACATATCAGCCTGTCAGGGGGTTTAACTGTCCTACCACATCTCGTGAAATTGATGGGGCCCTGTGTGTCTTGTGGTTGTGTGCAAATTACCGCCTCAAGTTCAGTCTCATCTGGGGGTGAGTCAGGGGTCGAGCGTGCTATGTCAAACACCGGGTCTGTGGAAAGTTCAGTCTGTGTGTGGATATCATGGCCTGCTGACAGACTTCTCTCACTGACATCCCCTCGACATGCATCGGCGGAATCATGCTCTGAAGAGAAGTGCTCATGTTCCTCTGTCTGAGCTGGAGACTGCATGACCCAGTTCTCAGTGCGCAGCTGAGTGTCCTCCTGATCATCAGGGACTGAGCTTTTGTCACTCCCACAATGTGCGTCCATCTCTGACCCCTCTGAACACGAACCAGGCTCCACCTGCCCCGAGAATGTCAAGAAGTCAACCGGGAGCAGTAAGTTCCTGTGTACGACCTTCTCTCTGCCTGTGGCATCATCTCGGATCCTGTACACATTGATCAACGGCTTCACAGACACCACGTCATAAGGGGTTGACTCCCAACGATCCGCAACCTTCCGCTTGCCCTTCTCGCCTCGATTGGCTAGTAGCACCTTGTCACCAACAGCCAATGGCGACCCCTTGACTTTGCGGTTGTAGATCTGGGCGTGGCGGGTCTGTTCCTTGGCTGCATGCTGTTGAGCAATTTGCACGGCTTCAGAAAGGTCTCTCTTCAAGGTGCTCACAAACTCATTGTGACTGACAACATTGGCGTTCTCCAAGACATGATGGAACATGATGTCAATGGGCAAGCGAGGGACACGTCCAAACATCAAATAGAATGGCGCAAAGCCCGTCGTCTCATGTACTGTGCAGTTGTAGCAGAAAGTCAACATATTCAACATTTGTGGCCATTTGGACCTAGACTTTGGGGGAAGTGTTCTGATCATCCCTCCAAGGGTCCGGTTGAATCTTTCTGCGATGCCATTACCCATGGGATGATACGGTGTTGTGTGGGACTTATGCACCCCTGCCATCTCAAGAAGATCCTTGATGAGTCTACTCTCAAAGTTGGCTCCCTGATCCGAATGGATCCTTTTGGGGAACCCATAAATGCAGAAGAACTTGTCCCACAGGCAGCGGGCAACTTGCTTTGCTGATTGGTTCCTGCAGGGGAAGGCGAGAGCCAACTTTGAGAAGTGGTCGGTGACGACGAGGACATCGGTGGTTTTCTTGTCGCCGGACTCTGCTGTCCAAAAATCAATGCATACCAGTTCCATTGGAGCCGAAGTGCGGATGTTCTCCAGGGGTGCCCGGGCGTCTGGCTCGGGAGTCTTACCCAAGATGCACCTCTGGCACTGCCTTACATGTTTTGTAATGTCTTTCTCCATCCCTGTCCAAAAGAACCGTTCACTAGCCAAGGAGAGTGTCCGAGAACAGCCCTGATGACCAGCCGCGTCATGCACACCATGTAGGACTTGGTGTTTCAGAGACCCAGGTATGACGAACTGAAAGACTCTTCTGTTCATGTGGCGATCTTTCCTTACTCTGTAAAGAGTCCCGTCACGAACTTTCAGCTTCTTCCAGTGCCTCAGCAACAAAAGAACACAGCTCGTCTCAGCTGCTCTTTCATGTTTGGTAGGTCTCATATGTCGCTGCACATAGAACATGACTCGGCTGACTGTTGAATCTTGGTGCTGCAGGTCACGTAACTGACTATGGGGAATGACAATGGAAGGGTCTTCTTCAGGTAGCTGTAGTGACAATGGGGTTGCTCCAGGGAGTCGAGAGGTCCCGCCAGTCTGATGGACGTCTAAAACTGCAGACACCTCCTGCGCATCAATTGCACTTCCAGAAGACTGATCAGGAGCTTCTCCCTGGGAAACTTCTCCATCATGATCACCAGCCATGTGGACAGCCTGACAGTTGGTGGTGAAACGGAAAGCATCCTGTACAGTCTCATTCACGACCCCTTGGACTCCATTGAGTAGGTATTGGTAGGGTTCTTTCACCAGGCGATGGCTCACGCAAGACTGAACGAAGGGTTCTCGACTCAGTGCATCAGCCACTATGTTCTTGGGCCCTGGGACGTACTTCAAGTCAAAGTCATATGCTGCCAGCTTCGACACCCACCTCTGCTCGCAGGCATCTAGTTTGGGCTTCGTCAGGATATATGTCAAGGGGTTGTTGTCAGACCATGCAGTAAAATGTCTGCCTTTTAGCCAGTGGGAAAACTTGTCACATACGGCCCACTTTAAAGCAAGAAATTCGAGCCGATGTGCAGGGTAGTTCAATTGGGCTCGTGACAGCGTTTTACTCGCAAATGCCACTGGTCTCGCAACCTTGTCATCAGGCTGAAGCTGGGAGAGGACAGCTCCAATGCCGTCAAACGATGCATCAACTGCCAGGATGAAAGGTTTCTCAAAGTCAGGGTGGGCCAACGTTACACTGTTTGACAGATCGTGCTTCAGAGTCTCGAAGGCAGTTTGACATTCAGTGGTCCAGTCCGCCGGTGTCAACTTCACATGACTTGATGCATCCGATGTGGGTTTCGACCTGCGTCTGGCCTTACCACGGGTTTTCTGGCCTGAAAGGAGCTTGAAAAGGGGCTTGGCCTTGATGGAGCAGTCCTCAATGAAGTGCTGATAATACAACACCATTCCCAAGAAAGATCTAATTTTCTTCTGCGAGGGAGTGAGGCCATCACTGTCCATTAGGTCTGGTACCTGTACACTGTTTATCGCTTCCACCTTTTCAGGGTCTGTCCGTACCCCTGACTCTGAGACAACATGGCCAAGGAACTTCACAGATCTCCGAAGAAAGTGACACTTCTTCGGAGCAAGCCTCAGATTATGGTTCTTCAAGCGGGAGAAAACCATCTCCAATCGCTCAAGCGCAATCTCTTCTGTCGGACCAAAGACCATGAGATCGTCAAGATAGCACAGGAGGCTGGTGAAGTTCTTGTCCCCGAAAATGGAAAGCATCATCCGCATGAATGTAGCCGGGCTGTTCGAAAGGCCTTGTGGCATCCGGTTATATTCATGTAGGCCAAATGGGGACGAGAAGGCGGTGTACTTCTTATGGTCCTCAAACAGGGGCACATTATAAAATCCCGAGGTGAGGTCCATGGTGGAGAAGAAGACATTTCCTCCAAGTGCGGCAAGAGCGTCAGCCTGATGGGGCAATGGGTGAGCATCGCGCTGTGTCCTCGCATTTAGCCATCTGAAATCCGTGCAGATGCGCAACTCCCCATTCTTCTTCCACACTAAGACCAATGGAGATGCATATTCACTCGTGGATTTCCGAATAATGCCTTTTTCTTCCATCTCATTGAGAGTCATTCTCAGCTTTTCATATTGACTTGGTGGCACTCTTCGATAAGGCAGGCGGAATGGTCTCTCATCCACGAGGTGTATCTTGTGCACAAATTCAGAGGCCTCTCCACAGTCCATCCTGTTCCGTGAAAATACTGCTTCATATCTCTCAATGAGTTGGAAAAGTCTGTCCCTCCACGTATCGGAGACAGCACATGCATCCAAGTCCAGATCATGTAGTCCAAGCTTGTCCAGTGCTATTTTGATGTCTTCTTTGGACCTTGGCCTTGCGGTGGCATTCTGAACAGATTGGGACATAATTTGGATGTTGTCAGGTTCAGACAAGTCTTCTGTCGCAATGCAGGGAAATACATCTGCCAGCTTTGTGTTTCTTCTCAACACCACTTTTTCAGTCGAGGGGTTGATGACCCTCACTGGGAGCCATCCATCGCCCCACATCGGTGTGATAATCCGGCCAACCAGAATCTTCCTGGATCTGCACCTTGCTTGAGTTGGTTCAACTATGACCGTGCTGCCAACTGACATTGGCGCGCAGGCGGGAAGCTTAGCCCAAACAAGATGTTCACTCTCTGGTTGCAACATCACACATTGCTGCAACTTCAGCGTGCCAACTTTGTCAGGAATCGTTCCACCCCTCCATTTCTCTGTGTTGGAAAGCAGTGAGAAAAAGTGGTGGGAGTCATCATCAATCGAACTACCGGGCTCTGACATGAGCCGCCAATAGCCTTCAGTCTTCCGCATCAGGTGAAGGATTTTCTTAATGGCATTGCTGCCAAGAATTATGTCGTCGGTTTGTCCAGGCACCACAAACATGGGCACAGCTAGCTTGCAATTGTACACGATTATTTCCAAATCACATATGGCCGAAGGCGTCACCTGATGACCACCACATCCTACAATGACAACGTCATCTGCAGAGTAACGTTTGATGTTAGGGTTGCACACTAACAATCGTGCCATAGCCGACTCACTCAATGTGCAACCAGTAGAGCCGCTGTCAATCATTGCGGTCAGGGAAATGCCTGCGACAGTGGCAGTGGTGTAGAACAAGCTATCTGACTTCAGGACCTTGTGTGTGCCTTGGAAGATAACAGTCTTCTCCGTGGGGACACTGGAAGTGAGGGACTCTAATATCGAATCAAGATCATCTGTCGAACTGTTGGGAGGGTCATGAACTTCATCCGCATCATACTCCCTTGGATGCGGAGACATTAGTTTCCCGACAGTAGTGATCTTGTGGGCTGCACTTGTGTGGGGCAGTTGCGTCTGGAGTGATCAGGTGAAAAGCACAGAAAACAAAGTCTTTTTTCGCGGCAGTGAATAAGCGCAGAATGGTCAGCGCTAGCACAGACAGCACATGGTAGCTTATTCAAACCGTCCACCATTGGAAGCCTTGACTTGCGTCTACCAGAGGCAGAGGGATTGTTAGCTCCTTGCAGCAAAACTCTTTCCAGCATGGAAATGACACGCTCAAGATTTGCGGAGTCGGGTGGCCTGGCTGAGTGGGATATTTTATCGTTGTCCTGACATGCTGTATTCTGAAGCATTTCACTTTTATTTACATGAATGGGTTGACTGTTCGCCGCAGCTGGAGTGGCAGTCCTGGGACTCATTTCTGTCTGGTACTCATCCAGGATGGCTTGGACCTCAACTGCCGACCATTTATCCACTGTTTTTGACCTAAATGTCATGGAAAGATCTTTGGATGGACAATTTTTAATAAACATCCGTGTTACGTCGAGGGAAGAACAGTCGAAATCTCTGCCCTGTTCTTTGAGACGATTGGTGGCAACTTCAGCTGCGTTGTTAAGCCTCAACCAGTAGTCATATGGGGCCTCCTTATCCCTGGGCAGCGTGGTGTAAAAGTCTGCTAGAGGGAGAGGTGAACAAGGGGCAGTAGAAAAATGCTTGCGAAGAAGGCTATAGATGGCATTTGGGTTCTGGGTTACATCAACTCCACTGTTTCTTGTGCTAACCTTGACAACATCTTTAGCTCTACCGCTGATGTTCATGAGGATTTCCTCTGCCTGATGCTCAGGAGCTACTTTTGCTCTCCTTATGTAGTTCCTCATTAGGTCTTCCCACTCATCTACATTCATTTGATCAGTGTGGTCACCCTTGAAAGTCGGGGGTTCGCGAACTTTCCTGTGCGGTAGTATCAGAACTTGTGATGAGTCAAGACTTTGTGTTGTTGTGTCAATGGGCGTGTCATGTGGGAATGAGGTGTTATGCATGGGGACGTTATGTGTTGGGCTGAGATGTGCAACAATGCTGTCTGCCAGCTGCTGGCCAATGTGTCTAATTATGTCACTCATCTGACCAACTACGTCAGGTGACTGGGGTAAGGGATCTGTCACTGGTGTGTCAGGAGTCTGTGCGCTCGTCTGAGATGTACTACACTGGGTCTGGGAAGGAACTCTGTCCCCACTAACATAAGTGGCCTCAGCTAGAACCTGCCCATTCCCCTCTACTACATCACTCTGGATGGGACTCCACACCTGTAACATGGTCGGGATGCCTCTACCTCTACCAATACACTTATTAAAAGGTGTGCTAAATGTCCCTTGGAAGGAGCTCATTCTCAAACTTCACAAAAAAAAACTTACAGGAAAAAAAAAAGCACAACAATTGCAAAACAGCAGCTCAGACAATAAACACACAATTTAAAGAACGGGGTCGACACACCGTCCACCGAGTGATGGGATGAAGACACTGTGCAGCATCGCGGTCCCGGTCCGAAGTGGAGAGTCATTTGTGAATCCGGGTCACGGCACCAATGTGACGGGTGTCACAACAGTGACTGTCTTCATCTCCACGATGCTGCCGTATTAATGAAGACGAGACGCGTGGATGTGTCTTTTTATTTCTTTTATTTCTGCAACACAGTATGGCAGAAGGGATGGGTGAAGTCGCATGGGTTTCGTCTTGTGATTAACCTGAATCTCCTCGAGATTGTTCTCAAATGCAAAACATTCTAGATAACAAAACAGAATTAACAACGTGTGATCGTATAGTGGTTATTTACAGAAAAAGAGAATACAACACAAGTTCACTGTTATTTACAAGATGTCCCTGAACGCATCATGGGCGGAGACTCGGCAGAACACGCGGTGCGCTTGTAATGGCTGGCGCACAGTTCAACCAGCCACGGACACTCACGGGCAAATGAAACACGACACAAGAAACTAAATATTGTTCAATAAAAACGAAATGAAACAATTATTACCTGCAACACAGTATGGCAGAAGGGATGGGTGAAGTCGCATGGGTTTCGTCTTGTGATTAACTGCGCAATAGAAAAGCACTATGAAGCTAAGTTCCACTCGACAAAACGTGAAGTAAATAATGACACAAAAAGTAATCTGGACTCGAAATGAATAAGGGAACTAATTAGATAACACTAGACAGTACAAAAGGGGAAACAAAATAAGATATTGTCATGAAAATGCGCGTTAATCAAGACCAACAGAAAATTGCGACTCACCCTGAATCTCCTCGAGATTGTTCTGGAAACTATGGGCGGGACATAGTGCCACACTGTGCGCCGTTGCGTCACTTCCTTCATAATTTAATAATCTAAGTGCACAACTCCGTTACACATAAATCACATCTTCTAATCTTTTTTTCTTTCTCATTTTCCTTATTCATTAATTCTTCAAAACTCATTTCATGGTAAGATCGGAGCATTTTCATCAAATGGTGAGTAATTTTACTTTATTTGAATGGAGCAATGACCATTTTGTGTTTGGTGGCATTTTATTGACCATATTCATTGTGATTAAGATCACAGAGTTGCTTATTCTGTGGCCACAAGGGGACACAAGACAGTGTCTTATTGTGCCGGTTCCAAGCCCGGATAAATCCAGAGGGTTGTGTCAGGAAGGGCATCCAACGTAATAGGTTGGCCAAAACAAACATGCGAATCAAACCTCTGAAGATGGAGAACACTGATTCGCTCTGGCGACCCCTTGAATGGAAAAGCCGAATGGAAAAGATTTATTTTAAAACGTTTTTAAAAAGGTGATAAAAACACTTTTAAATAATCCAAAATATGAAATACTAAAAGTCCATGAAATAAGGCCATAAGTAACAGAGCGAAAGTGGGATTAAAGTGTGAATCGATGAAAAGGTTTCTTCAGACGTCAAACTCGGAGTTATCAGAACCCTCCAGCATAGGGCTAAACTAATCCGATATGGTGGGGTGAGGTTCAATTTCGATCTTTCGTACAATAGCCTGCTTAGGCAACATTAGTAATGCTGATGAGGTGATACCGGAGGGAGTGGGGTAATCAGGACAGTCGTTAGTCAGGAATGTAGGAACAATAGGTGGGGCTGCAGGGAGTGGTCCTCTGCTCCCCCCATCCTGAGAGTAGGGACCTATCATAGCAGTGTCTGGCACCGCCATGTCTGGACATTAGGGATATATAAATATAGGGCCGATACTACCAGTAAGCCTTTAGTTCGCTGAAGAAGCATCTTGGATAAGAGGCGAAACGTCCGACACCTTCAAAAAAAGTACAGATGATGGCTGAAGAAACCTTTTCATCGATGGACCACTCCTGTACAACTGAGAGCTTACACAGACGTATTAAAGTGTGAAGTAAGAAAATAATGGAAATGCTGCCATTTGGCATCTTTGTAAATATGGCTATGCATCATCAGCCACATTGGCATTCTGAAGCATTTGATCAAGGGCAATACATACAAACAGAACAAAAGGGGTCCATGGAATGACACTTGAGGGCCTCCACACATAACGGCCTTTCAACCAGACTCGAAATTTCCAAATATGTATCTCCTTTCTTCCAAGTCGACCTCAAACATTTTGATATTGTTGCATTTAATTAAACCCAGGTTTCACCCTGATCAGCAGAATACAATAATCAATTGTATCGAAGAGATCCAGTCAGTCAATCAACAACATGTTTGCCCCTCCTGTACCATTATGAGGTCAGAAACCTGATTGCGATTTATCAGAGTCTCAATTTGAGGTGAACATCATCAGAAATCGATTCACATTCTCTGCATTGAACAGTTGACACTGCCACATACACATAAACTGAGTGCTGGCGTTCCCGGTTTATGTATCCATCATTTAGATCAACATGGGGTCTTGGATTAGCTCCGTTGTTACACAAATGTAGTATTCCAGATGGCAACACAACAGTAGTCGTTCTTCAATTACATCATCCTTGCACCACACTCTCCAGTCATGACCAATCAACCTACGCTCAATCTGTTATTTCGGTGTAACAGTTGACAAATAATTCAAGTCAATCAGTCATGCCTGGAAAATTGGACACAGGGATTACCTGTTAAAGACTGTGATTGCTACGCTGGTCACATGTGAGTCGAGTTCAACAAACTCTCTGAGCAGTGTGCATGTTCAACTGAAGCCATCAGCCACAGTAAGTGCAGGTCAGTGAAAACTCACTCATTGGGATCCTCAGAGAGTTCATAGCATGTTGAAGTGGCCAGCAAGAGCAATGAAAGCAATTGTAAAACACCAACTCCAAATTCAAATTGAGAGAATATATACAGATAGATAGATAGATAGATAGATAGATAGATAGATAGATAGATAGATAGATAGATAGATAGATAGATAGATAGATAGATAGATAGATAGATAGATAGATAGATAGATAGATAGATAGATAGATAGATAGATAGATAGATAGATAGATAGATAGATAGATAGATAGATAGATAGATAGATAGATAGATAGATAGATAGAGCTTGCATGTTCTCCCTGGGCCCGCGTGGGTTTTCTCCAGGTCCTCCAGTTTCCTCCCACATTCCAAAAACATGCATGGCAGGCAAATTGAACACTCCAAATGTGTCCCTAGGTGTGTATGTGAGAGTGGAGAGTGACTTGCACGTCTTTGTGTGCACTGCGATTGGCTGGCAACCAATTGGACGTGTCCCCCGTCTCGTGCCTGAAGACAGATGGAATAGGCTCCAGCATGCCATGCGACCCTAATGAAGAATAAGCGGTACGGAAAATAGACGGATGGATGGATATATAAATTGTTTCTCCTGAACTACATAAAATGACCAGAGAGTGCATGTCCTTGGCTTGACGTTGTCTTTTTTGCCTAATCTTGTTATTGTTTACATTTGGCAAGAGGCTGCTGTTGCGTGGCAGCACACGCTTTACTAGCTCTTTGCCAGATTCCCTGTCATAGCTGACTCCTAACGATATGAAGATGTCACCAACAGATAGCTCACCTTTCCAGCATGTGTCAGCAGGAAGTAAGGAAAAATGCAAACCAAGTGTCATAAAGGCAGATTGGGGACCACTCGACACAATGGTCCAAAAACTCAATTTGTCTCATGGAAGCAAACTAACCGAGGTACAGATGATTCAATAGGTATTCTGGCACCTTCTGCAATTTCCACGTGCATCCTACATGCTCATTGCCAGAGGTGGCTTTGCCTTCATTTCATTGTTGCCTCAGTTGCGACGATTCACCTTCAGAATCAGAATCAGAATCATCTTTATTGCCAAGTATGTAGAACACACAAGGAATTTGTTTCCGGTAGAACACGCTGCACTAGTATCGTCGTCAAAAAAACTGCTAAGTGGCACTATACAGTTCCATTTTGGATACTGTTGAAAGAGTTCAAAGAGTTAATGGCTTGGGGGAAGAAGCTGTTTAAATGTCTGCTGGTTTTGGTGCGCAATTGGACGTCAAAGATTCCTCCTGTGGCTTCGATTCTGACGCAAGAGCTCGTGGCAATTAGTGTCACCAGTCACTTTGCTGCACGTCAAGCCATAGTAACTGCTGAGCTCCATACTATGCACGTGGATACAAACCAGACTCAACAAGCACTGCGCTGCACGGCCAATATTAATTGTTGTGAACAGACCACAAGATTGTTTCAGTGAATAAAGACAGGAAATATATATCTTAAATCTGCATAAAATGGAAAATATCTTCAGGCCCTTACCGTATGTGGTATAATGTGGGAGTATGTCACATATCATGGTTATAAAAAGTCTTCACACCCCTGTTCAGATGCCAGGTTTTAATGATATAAAAGTGTATGAGTCAAATTTAAAGTGTTTCTTATACACTACAAATCAAGTTAAGCTGTTCGAATAGACCCCCCTGCCATTATTGTAGTGACACTTTACAACACAGACCATCGTCTGCAGAGAGCTTCTACAGACATCGAGATATTACACAGTATCTATTCACAGAGTCGTTGGGTGTCGCAGCCAATTGCGGTAACACGCATAAAGAAGGTGTAAGTTTACACAAATTCCCAGCGGACAAATCAGCCCATTTCCAACAGAGCTTGTGCGCCATCTTGTGCATTTTCTGGGCGCTACATTGGAGTCCAGACGGCTCGAATTGATACGGAAGGAATTTTTTAATTGATTGCAAACATTTATGCTTTCATCTTCAGAACTATTCGAATCATATTCATAACTGGATGAGTAACAAGAAAGCATCTTCTCTGAATCTGAACTCTCTGAAGCCATTGTTTGGATTCTGAAGCAAGGCAGTGTGTCACCAATAGTGACATCACGAACAAGGGGGCGGGACTTTCTGTATCTGCCCAGTTCCAAGCTCATTTTGTGGCAGTTTTGGGAAACTGTTTTTATTATTATTATTATTATTATTATTATTATTATTATTATTATTATTATTATTATTATTATTATTATTATTGGTGTTTTGCATTTGACTAGAAATAACAGCCTGCATGTTTTGGGTGTTTTAGGTCAGTAAGTTAGAAAACAAAAAAATGGTGTTGGTTGCCCTTTAAATGAATGGTTGGTGGAGAGCACCCTGAACCGGTTACCAGCTAGTCGCCGAGCACACAGAGACAAACAGTCATCTGCGCTCCCACTTATACCAAGGGACAATTTAAAGTGTTACATTAATCAACCATGCATGATGTTGGAATGTGGGAGGAAACCGGAATACCTGGGGAAAACCCATGCTGGCAAAAACATGCAAACTCAGGAAGGCCGGAGCCGGGATTGAACCCACAACCTTAGCACTGTGAGGGGTCAATGCAGTAACCACTCTGGAGCACCCAATATAAGTGTCAAGGCAATTCGCTAAGAATATGCAAATGTTAATTCATATGTACATCATTGTCTCATATACAACTGCCACTTACACAGTTTACAATGTTCCAAAAAAGTTCAAAAAAGTTATGTTTTTTTTGGGTAGAATTTGTGTTCATGTACCCTTCATAGTACAGTCCCAGAAAGTGTGTGTAAGGCGAAAAGTGTCTTCCAAAATTAATTTCCCATAGGAAACCATTAAAATGAGAAGAATGCCTTCATAATTTTCAAAATAAGCCTTAAAACTACACAAGATATACCTTATTTTATGTATATTAAATGAGCTATTGTATTGTAATTAAAGAAATAAACTGTACTGTATAAAAAAGTAGTTTTATTTACCTTTGTGATGGTCGTTGATGGCTTGATGGAATGGAGTGGGAGGAGGTGGGCGGGAGGAAGGAGAGTGGGTAAGAGTCACATTCCATAAGGACTGTAGGAAGAAGGGTTAGCCTTTCTTTCATAGGCTTATGCCCTTGGACAGACTTCTATTCCTGTGGAATGAAAGTCCGGTTAGCCATCTTTTTCAAAAAAGAGCCGGTTTCATCAGCATTAAACACTTGATGAGGAACATAGCTTTCTTCTGCGACCAAAGCTGACTTTGACTTTGACTTATCTTGAGGAATAATTCCTTGTAAACTTCGGCAGCTTTATCATCAGGACTGGCTGCCTCACCATGATGAATGACACTACCAAACCCTGTACGACGCTTAAAGTTCTCGAACCATCTGTGGTTAGCCTTGAAATCATCAATGGATGACGAACTTCCAGGTTGCCTCTTGACGATATCCGAGTGACGTTGCCGTGCTTTCTCGGCGATAATTCCTTCACTCACGTTGTCGCTGCTTTTCGTTAATCCAAATTAACAGAAGTTTTTCAACCTCTTCTATTACTTGAGACCGTTGCTTTGACAACACGGAAACACCTTTAGCAACACACGCACCTTTAATAGCTTCCTTGTTCAGAAGGATGATAGCAATGATGGTCTTAGCATACTGGTACTGGGACGCAAGTCACACAAACACACATCTCGTTCGTGTTTCTCGATGATCTCCTTCTTCTACTCGACCATAATTTTGTTTTGTGTCCTCTTAGGCATAGGCTAGCTGAACACTAGCCTATGTTGGGTTGTTTTTCCGTCCTATAATAGCAAATGTATCCTTGATAACAAACAACGTATACTACGTATGCACACAAAGGGTGTGTGGAAAAGTAATCCGGCAGCCACCGCGGCGCTGTTCGGCCGTGCAGTTTGGTGTTCTTCAGCCGAAAACTAGTTCGCCAGCAATTGTGGCGCTCTGTATCTTTCCCCAAACCTAGTTTGTATGCCAAGATTATATTCTCGTGAATTTAATGTTCGTAAACTGAAAAATTCGTTAGCTAAAGCGTTCGTAAGCAGAGGTATCACTCTATATCAAAGGCAGATATCAGGTTTTTTTCACCCACCCCCTATATTGGTCAGCCTCGAATAATAATACTAATAAAAAATCCCTTTTCATTGCCAAGGAGCCAAAAGTGCTCAACACATAAAATTCCCCTTCTAATATCTCCTTCAGGTTGTCTCTGAGTAATTTAGCAAAACATATTGGCTAGCTTTCTAGTAGGCAACGTTGCGATATCCATTTCAGTGTCCAAAGAGCCTGTCTGTGCCATTAATCCAAGCAACAAAAAAGTCACTTGATAAGCTCGTGTTGTCTGTGAATTTCCACCACATCTACAGGAATTTTTGAATGCGATGACTCGAACTGAAGAAAAAAAAATTGGCTGCCGTTCTGTCCCTCTTAGAAGCAATTTACGTCAAAGGACATCTGCCTTTTGACAGACACATTAAACTGCAGCAAACGAGAAGAGGACTCAAATCATCATTGAAGCCATTCACTCTGTTTCCTCAACCACGCTGCCACGGTTGACATCAAAATAGCACATTTCCTATGACCAACGCTTGTGGTATTTGACACTGGCACGTGCTTGCCATGGTGAACAGGTCTGTCAAGATGTCATTGTCCATTTGGACCCCACTTTTGCATGACATTTGGTGTCATCTGGTGACATACTGGTGGTCTTGGTTGAATGCGCCATACAGAGTGGTGGTCATCTCCCCTCGGAAACGTAATCAGAACCCCGCCTCTCTCTAATGATGCTGCTCGTGGCTGACTCACCTCCCGGCTGACAGACAATGCTTTATTAGTTTCTTCAGGATAAACGTCTACCGTTCCAAACCTTCCAAAGCCACATCTCAAGGGTCACTGACGGCACCATCCTTTATTTGGTTTATTTATAAACTACCATCCCTGCGCCTCGCTGAGCTTTCTGCACACACCTGGCTGTGCATGGCATTGATCGAGCCAGACCGCCTCTCTCAATGAATGCTCAACAAGTGCCGTGCCTTCAATACCTTGGATCCAATTTCTTCCAAATCTTCTTTCGCTTTAAACGTCCACTGGTTGTACAGTGATAATGACATCTTGCTGTTGAGATCTTGTGTTTTTGATGTGGAAAAAACAAACAAACAAACAAACAAACAAACAAACAAACAAACAAACAAACAAACAAACAAACAAACAAACAAACACTTCTTTACAGTTCTTTTTTGACTAACAAGACAGACTTTTACATGTTTAACATCATGAATCTAATGACTCAGATGTCATTGAAATGAACAAAAATGCTTTAATTCCATTATAGTTTGCCCCACAAAATAATCACCATTACTTTTGTTATCCTGTAATTAAAAAACATATCAGAATCAGAAAGCCTTTAATAGTCCCTGAATGGGGAAATTGGCATAGAATTTCATTGTAAAATCTTCTTTTCCTTTCGGCTTTTCGCCACAGCGAATCAATGTCCTCCATCTATTCCAGTTTTGTGCATCCTCTTCTCTCACACCAGCTACCTTCATGTCCTCTTTAACCACATCCATAAACCTCCTCTTCGGTCTTCCTCTCGGTCTCCTGCCTGGCAGTTCAAGGCTCAACATCCTTCTCCCGATATAGTCTCTCTGTCTCTAGTCTTCTCTATAGCCTCTCTGACTTTCTCTGCAAAGCGTCTAATATGAGTTGTACCTCTAATGTACTCATTCCTGATCCTATCCAACCGGGTCACTCCCAAAGAAAACCTCAACATACACTTTTCCTTTCATCCTAGCTGAAACCCTTCTATCACACATCACACCTGACATTTTTCTCCAGCCGCTCCAGCCTGCCTGGACACGCTTCTTCACCTCTTTTCCACACTCTCCATTGCTCTGGACAGTTGACCCCAAGTACGTAAAATCCTCCACCTTCTTTATCTCTTCCCCCTGTAGCATCACTCTTGCACTTGGATCCCTCTCATTCACACACATATATTCCGTCTTGCTGCGACTGATCTTCATTCCTCTCCTTTCCAGGGCATATCTCCACATCTCTAGTTTCTCCGCCACCTGTTCCCTGTTCTCGCTACAGATCACAATGTCATCTGCAAACATCATGGTCCAAAGAGATTCTTGTCTAACATCGTCTGTCAGCCTGTCCATCACCATAGCAAACAAGAAGGGGCTCAGAGCTGACCCCTGGTGGAGTCCCACCTTCACCTTGAATTCCTCAGTCACACCGACCGCACACCTCACAACTGTCTTACAGTCATGATACATGTCTTGCACCGCTCTGACATACTTTTCCGTCACTCCAGACTTCCTCAGGCAATGCCTCAGCTCTTCTCTGGGCACCCTGTCATACGCTTTCTCCAGTTCTACAAATACACAATGCAATTCCTTCTGACCTTCTCTGTACTTCTCTATCAGCATTCTTAAAGCAAACACTGCATCTGTTGTACTCTTTTTTTGGCATCAAGCCATACTGCTGCTCACAAATGTTCACTTCTGCTCTTAGTCTTGCTTCAACTACTCTTTCCCAGAGTTTCATTGTATGGCTCATCAACTTTATTCCTCTGTAGTTAGTACAACTCTGCACATCTCCTTTGTTCCTAAAAATGGGCACGAGTACACTTCGTCTCCATTCTTCAGGCATCTGTTCACCATCTAAGATCTTGTTGAATAACCCAGTCAGGAACACCACCGCCACCTCTCCAAGTGTCACGTCACTTGAGGCTCGAGGGCTGGGCTCGAGTGACGGAAGGAAAGCGGGGAGTGCGGATCCAAAATACACGGCGAGACAGATAGTCGTGAACAAAAGTCTTTACTGAGGCACGCATGAAAAAATGACAGCAGGATGAGGTGAGTGAGGGAGATCGGTGACAGCTGATCTGACGGCACGGAAGTAGCAGGGTAGCTTTCAGAATACTCCGACGGCGACTGAATAGCGCGATCGGTAG
This sequence comes from Hippocampus bargibanti, assembly GCF_051943395.1. NCBI lineage: Eukaryota > Metazoa > Chordata > Actinopteri > Syngnathiformes > Syngnathidae > Hippocampus > Hippocampus bargibanti. The sequence goes on along the minus strand of NC_142738.1, from coordinate 15,727,610 downwards.
ATATAGTCAGAAGGCACAATCAAGGGAATGACAATCAGCTGCGGGGACCCAGGTGCGTGATGATGGGAGGGGCCGTCTCCCCGGGAGCAGCGGAGGAGGTGACAGGAGGGGCGGGGCGCGCCCAGGACGGCGACGAGATGTGACAGTGCCCCCCCCTCAACGGACGCCTCTTGGCGGCCCACCAGGTTTGGAGGGGTGAGCCGCATGGAACGCCCGGATGAGAGACGGGTCGAGGATCCAGGCACGTGGGACCCACTGTCGTTCCTCCGGTCCATAGCCCTCCCAGTCGACCAGGTACTGCACTCCTCTGCCCATGCGCCTGGAGTCCAGTATCTCCCGCACGGTGTAGACCGGTCCGTCGGCCAACATCCGGGGGGGAGGTGGGGGGGGGGGGGTTGGGCGTGGGGGTTAAGGAGCAGGTTTCCACTGGCTTGAGGAAGGAAACGTGGAAAACGGGGTGGATCCTCATGGTGGGTGGCAGCCGGAGCCTCACCGAGACTGGGCTGAGGATGGCCTTGATGGGGAAGGGACCCGTGAAGCGTGGGCCCAGCTTGGCTGAAGACCCTGCCAGCCTAAAGTCCCTCGTCGACAGCCACACCTCCTGCCCGACCTGGTAGTTGGGTGCCTGTCTCCGGTGACGGTCCGCCACCCGCTGGTTCCGGGATGCGGTGCGTGTCAGGGCGTCCCTGGTCTCCTTCCAGACTCGGTGGGCCCGTCTGAGGTGATGTTCAATAGACAGGACCTCCACCTGGCCCTCCTGAGTGGGAAACAAGGGCGGCTGATAGCCACAGGCGGACATAAATGGGGACCGACCTGTGGCTGCGGATACCAGGGAGTTGTGGGCGTACTCCACCCAGGGTAGGTGCAGGGCCCACGACGCCGGGTTGTGGAGGCACACGCACCGGAGGGCCGCCTCCAGGTCCTGGTTCTTCCTCTCCGTCTGTCCGTTGGTCTGGGGATGGTATCCAGACGACAGGCTCGCCGACGCCCCTTGGGACCGACAGAAACGTTTCCATACCTTGGACACGAACTGCGGTCCCCGGTCCGACACGATGTCCGTCGGAATCCCGTGGAGACGGACGACGTGGTTAACCAGGAGTTGAGCCGTCTCGATGGCGGACGGCAACCTGGTTAACGGGACGAAGTGGGCCGACTTGGAGAATCGGTCCACAACGGTAAGGACGACCGCCTTGCCACGGGAGGGGGGGGAGGCCTGTCACGAAGTCGACGGAGATGTGGGACCAGGGTCTGGACGGTACCGGTAGCGGCCGGAGGAGTCCTGCCGGGGGCTGATGGGAGGCTTTCCCACAGGCACAGGTCGGGCAGGCCTTCACGAAGAGGGTGATGTCCCTCCGGAACTCCGGCCACCAGAATCGTTGGGCGATGAGTTGGATCGTCCTGTTGACCCCCGGGTGACAGGCAATCCTGGAGGTGTGCCCCCAGACGAGCACCTCCGTGCGAAGAGGGGGGGGGACGAACAGGCGATCCTTCGGACAGCCCCTGGGGATGGGGGTCGTCCCCTGGGCTTGCTGGACTTTTCTCTCAACCTCCCACCTCAGGGCACCCAGGATGCGCTGGGCCGGCAGAATGTTGGTGGTGGTCTCCTCCTTTTCTGCCGGCTCATGGATGCGGGATAGGGCATCGGGCTTGGTGTTCTGTGACCCTGGGCAGTAGGTGAGAGAAAAGTTAAAACGGGTGAGGAAGAGTGACCATCGGGCCTGACGGGAGTTCAGTCTCTTGGCCGACCGGATGGCCGCCAGGTTCTTATGGTCAGTGAAGACGGTGAAGGGGTGTTTCGCTCCCTCAAGCCAGTGTCTCCATTCCTGCAGGGCCAGGACGACCGCCAGCAGTTCCCGGTTGCCGACGTCGTAGTTGGCCTCAGCGGGGCTGAGCCGGCGGGAGAAGAAGGCGCATGGGCGTAGCTTCTGGTCCGTGGGAGAGCGCTGGGACAGGACGGCCCCTACTCCGGACTCGGATGCGTCAACCTCGACCGTGAACGGGAGATCCGGGTCGGGATGACGCAGAACAGGGGGATTGGTGAAGGCTAGACGGAGGCGATTGAATGCCCCCTCAGCATCGGGCGTCCACCTGAAGGGAATCTTGGTGGACGTGAGGTTAGTGAGGGGGAGTGCCTTCTGACTATACCCGCGTATGAAGCGGCGGTAGAAGTTGGCAAACCCCAAAAATCGCTGAAGCTGTTTCCGCGTCTTTGGGATCGGCCATTCCACCACCGCTTTGGTTTTACTGGGGTCGGCCCTGAGCTGCCCCTGCTCCACGATGAACCCTAGGAAGGACAGAGAGAGGACATGGAACTCACACTTCTCTGCCTTCACATAGAGCCGGTTTTGCAGGAGCCGCGCCAGGACCCGTCGGACGTTTTGCCGGTGCTCCTCTGCGGAACGAGAAAAGATGAGAATATCGTCAAGATAAACAAAAACAAAAACATTGAGGAAGTCCCTGAGCACATCATCGATCAAATTTTGGAAGACGGCGGGCGCGTTCGTGAGTCCGAACGGCATCACCAGATATTCAAAATGTCCTAACGGTGTCTTAAATGCAGTTTTCCATTCATCCCCCTCCCGGATGCGGACCAAGTGGTACGCGCTACGGAGGTCTAATTTGGAAAAAATGGTTGCTGATTGAAGGGGCGTGAAGGCTGAGTCCATGAGGGGGAGGGGGTATTTGTTACGGATGGTGATGTCGTTCAGACTCCGGTAATCGACACACGGACGCAGGGTTCCGTTCTTCTTGTCAATAAAGAAGAACCCTGCGCCCAGCGGAGACCGTGACGGCCGAATGAGTCCCGCCGCGAGGGAGGAGTCTATGTAAGTGCTCAGGGCTTCCCGTTCCGGTTGTGAGATGTGGAAAAGTCTGGAGTCCGATAATGGAGCCCCTGGCTGCAAGTCAATAGCACAGTCATACGGTCGGTGGGGCGGCAGGGATTGGGCGTTGTCTTTGCTGAACACCTCCCGCAGGTCGTGGTAGCAATGTGGCACGCCCTTGAGGCAGATGGCCTCAGGCGGTCCACCGCGGGAGGCGTCTCGCCCTGCCGTAGCCGACCGTAGGCAGTTGGCGTAGCAGTAGGGGCTCCAGCCCTGAATGGTGGGTATTGAGCCAGGGGAGACCCAATACCAACGGCGCATTCCGGGAGGGCATAACTAAAAATTGGCGGTGCTCGACGTGGTTCCCCGCGACCCGGAGTTTGAGCGGGGCCGTGAGGTGGGTGACTCGGGCTAACAGTCTGCCGTCCAGGTCGACCATCTCCTTTGGGGGGTGGAGATCGATCAGCTGGCAGCCCAACGAGTCCACCAGCTGGGGGTCAATTATGCACCCGTCGGCCCCCGAGTCCACTAGGGCCCGCACGGTTTGGGAGCTGGACGGGCCGATTAATTCGCTGTCCAGCTCCAACCGCGTAACGGGGGTCGTGGATTTGACCTCCAGAGGTCGCTGTGGTCGCCGTCTTGACGGGGACTTGCGTGGACCTGAGGTCTTCGCCTGGGGGCCTTGGGTGCGACGAGCCCCGGGGGTAGTGTGGTCGTTCCTTCCCCCGAGGATAATGGGTTCAGGGGATTCCTCCAGGCGCCGCCCACGCTCGCCGCCGGGTGTGGTAGACCTGGACCGGCTTCGGGGCTCGTAGAGCCGCCGGCCGCGCTGCTCCCTCTGTCGCTCTCGAAGTCGGTGATTCAGGCCGATGACTATGGCAACCAGGTCGTCGAAGGTGGTGCCAGCGTCGCGGGTAGCCAACTCGTCCTTGAGATCGGCGTTCAATCCGCGACGAAACACCCCCCTCAACGCTCGGTCGCCGTAGCCGCTGCCAGCGGCCTGGATGCGGAAGTCGACGGCGTATTCCGCGGCTGAACGGGCCCCTTGAACGCAGTCCAGTAATCTCCCCTCAGCTTCGGACTCCGTCACCGGATGATGGAAAACCCGGCGTAACTCGGCGACGAAGTCCGTGTACGAGGTGCGCAGCTCCGGTCGGGCCTCGCGGATGGCCAGCACCCACGTCTCGGCTTCTCCCGTGAGCAGGCTGGTGATGAAGGCTACCTTCGCCTCATCGCTAACGCAGGCGTATGGATGTTGCTCAAACATGAGCGTGCACTGCATTAAAAACTGAGCGCAGCGCCCGGTTTCGCCTGCGTAGCGGGAGGGAAGAGGAAATTGAGGAGCATGCCTACTCACGCGCGGGGAAGGCTTGGCCGTGAGCGCGGAAATGCGTGCCTCAGCCGCCTCGAAGCGTTGAGCCAGCATGGTGGTAATTTGGCTGATTTCCGCGATGGCTCGGGCCAGCTGGCTCGAACGCTCCGCTTGCTCGGTGAGGGCGGCGAGAAATCTGTCTTCGCCGGCGGGATCCATAGTTGGTCGGAGTATTATGTCACGTCACTTGAGGCTCGAGGGCTGGGCTCGAGTGACGGAAGGAAAGCGGGGAGTGCAGATCCAAAATACACGGCGAGACAGATAGTCGTGAACAAAAGTCTTTACTGAGGCACGCATGAAAAAATGACAGCAGGATGAGGTGAGTGAGGGAGATCGGTGACAGCTGATCTGACGGCACGGAAGTAGCAGGGTAGCTTTCAGAATACTCAGACGGCGACTGAATAGCGCGATCGGTAGATATAGTCAGAAGGCACAATCAAGGGAATGACAATCAGCTGCGGGGACCCAGGTGCGTGATGATGGGAGGGGCCGTCTCCCCGGGAGCAGCGGAGGAGGTGACAGGAGGGGCGGGGCGCGCCCAGGACGGCGACGAGATGTGACACCAAGACACTTCCATACCTCGATTGGTAAATCATCAGGCCCGAGTGCCTTGCTTCATCCTCTTAAGCGCCCTCCTCACTTCATCCTTGCTAATGCTTGCTACGTCTTGGACCACAACAGTCACGTCTTCTACTCTTTGTTCCTTGTCATTTTTCACATTCATCAATTCTTCAAAGTACTCTTTCCATCTTGCCATCACATAAACTGGCACCTGTTAATACATTGCCATCTCTATCCTTAATCACCTGAACCTGTTGCAGGTCCTTACCCTCTTTGTCTCTCTGTCTCGCCAGCCTGTAAAGATCAGTCTCACCTTCCTTGCTGTTGCACTTAACTTGCTAACTGTTTACTGTAGCTTGCTCTCACTAATTCTATTATTCTGCAGCCGAGGAGTCCCAAGAAGAATCTCTAATCACCAGCGCCCCCTCTCATGAGGCAGGAGAACTGTGTGCCTCACCTATGCACAGAGTTTTGATAAAAATAAAATAAAATAAACACTGTAGTACAGTGTTTGTATTGTACATTGACTCTACATTATATACACCAACGATGAAATGGTTTCTTCAGCCGTCATCTGTACTTCTTTGAAGGTGTCGGACGTTTCGCTTCTTATCCAAGAAACTTCGTCAGCAAACTAAAGTCTTACTGGTAGTTTAGGCCCTATATATATCCCTACTGTCCAGACATGGCGGTGCTGGACTCTGCTATGATAGGTCCCTGCTCTCAGGTTGGGGGGAGCAGAGGACTACTCCCTGCAGCTGCTCCACTGATAGTTTCTGTCGTTCTGACTAACGACTGGCCTGATTGCCCCACTTCGACCGGTATCACCTCATCAGTATTACTAATCCTATGTTGCCTAAGCAGGCTATTGTATGAACGATCCAAATTGAACCTCACCCCACCAGACCGGTTTAATGAAGGATTTAGTTGTTTCATGAAAATCGCTTCTTTTACTCCCCTTTCAAACCACTATGTTATTTCGCGAAGATTTTAACCTCATTGTCGTCAAATGAGTGGTTGCTAGCTTTTAGGTGCATATGTACTGCCGATTGAGGCCCACTAGTATTATCCCAGCGATGTTGATAAAGTATTTTTTTGATAATTTGTTTAGTCTCCCCAATGTACTGCTCTTTACAATTTTCATTCTTACAATGTATTGAATAAACTACATTACTTGGTTTTTCATTTGGCAATCTATCTTTTGGATGCACTAATTTTGGCCTTAAAGTGTTTATCGGTTTGAAATAAGTAGGAATTTTGTGTTGCTAAAGGACTTTGTAGTTTTTCAGAAACTCCTGCAATGTACTCCCTGCAAGGTACTGCTACTCCTCTCCATTTTGTATCTTCAGAATTTTTGGTTTCATTCCCTGAACAGTAGGGATATATGTATTATAGGGCCTAAACTACCAGTAAGACTTTAGTTTTCTGACGAAGTTCGTACAATAGACTTCTTAGGCAACATAGGCTTAGATATGCTGATGAGGTGATACCAGAGCAAATTGGGGCAATCAGGCCACTCGTAGACCCCATACTCAGGCAGGATAATAGAAGTAATCAGTCAGGACAGTAGAAGTAATCAGCGTAGCCACAGGGAGTAGTCCTCTGCTCCCCCCAACCTGAGAGCAGGGACCAATCATAGTAGAGTCTGGCACCGCCATGTCTGGACATTAGGGATATATAAATATAGGGCCGATACTACCAGTAAGACTTTAGTTCGCTGAAGAAGCATCTTGGATAAGAGGCGAAACGTCCGACACCTTCAAAAAAAGTACAGATGACGGCTGAAGAAACATTTTCATCGATACACCACTCCTGTACGACTGAGAGCTTACACAGACGTATTATATACACCAGCTAAACTGTAGAAGTTTACTTCATATACTAAAAGCTTTTGAACAGTTTGATAGCGATATGCAGAGGGACAGCAATGTGGTCTCACTGCAGAGCAAGCCAGAACAGTTAGCATAGTGATTGCGCAATCCATGGTGAGGCTCAGCCGGCTGCTGCCTCACCTCTCGTCTCCACTTAGTATTTGAACGTAAATGTGAAAATTCAGCAATTTTGAAAAAAAAAAAAAAAAAAAAAAATGGTGAAGTTAAATGGAAAAGAACGTTAAAGTACAAATCACTAAATAAATATAACAGTTTAATTCTTTTTGTCATTTGATATTTCCATGATGCCTCCCCTGACTGCACGTCACTGGTTGGATTTCTTTGGCGTAAGAACATGAAAGAAATGCCACACGATGACTGTAACTCAACCGGGGTCACTTCAAAAATGAAGTATTTGTGGTTCAATAAAATATGTGGCGCATCAAAAACTTTTGAGAGGTTGGGGTTTTTCCGGTAGAGCAAGTGAATGAGTGTGCAATGGTCATTCACAGAGTGTACAAGGCTGAAGGTGAGTTTCTAATTGTCCAATTCTGACTTGTTCGCATTGCTCATTCAAACATTGCAATTAATGCAATAAAAAATGCTGGGTTCGTGAATAATATTTTGCCATTAGGGTGCACTTGTGCTTTTTTAGTCTGGTCAGTCTAGAAGACATTGGAGTTAAACGCACTCTTGTGTGAATCCCAGTCCGGTATGTCTTCTTGAAGAGGTGCCCTCCCAGCAGGATGTCGAGTGCTGTGAGGCAAAGATAGCTCCGCTTCTCATCACCATGTGCCCAGTCGGGTAGGAGAGCATCAGTCAGGCCCAAGGGAACTCCACACTCGGATTTCTGCCTACTGAGGCCCTCGGATGGATTTTCCGTCGCTGTAGATGAAAGCTGTTTGTTTTAATTAAGTCTAGTGACTAGAATCTGGGTTTGACATGCTACGGTGACTGATGGACGTTCTGTATTGAATTTTGAATGAAAAATGCAAAGATGTGGTGAAGAATTCTGGCAACACTTGGTTATACATTTCCAGCAAGATATACACACGCTTGATTGACTGTGCTGCAAAGTCAATCATCCCTTGGCAATATGGAGGAAATACAAGTGTAGTGTGAGTTTCTTTTACAGGTGTTACTATGCTAATAGCAAGCGGCTGATTTATTTCCTCGACAGCTTCACTCTGTAAATGTCACGTAAACACTCCTTAAATAAATGCGGCCTCATTGATATGACTATAAGAGACTCAGTGAAGTTGGATTGGATTGGATTGGATTGGATTGGATTGGATTGGATTTGCCTTTAATAGTCTCGCAGTGGAGAAATTTACATTTCACAGCAGCAAAGTTATGAAAGAAATGAAAGTAGAAAAGCAAAACACAGGAGCTGCTTGGAAGTTGACATGCCATCAGTCTTGTGGTAGTTACATGGTTCCGAAGAAGAGCAAGTCTGTCCCACCTTTATGAAGCATCAAACAAGCATTTTCATTTAAAAACTGAAATCTGGGTACTACTTAACACAAAACACTTGCTTACAGGTTGGGTCAAATTTGACCTATTTTGACATCAATAATAATACGTCTGTGTAAGCTCTCAGTCGTACAGGAGTGGTCCATCGATGAGAAGGTTTCTTCAGCCGTCATCTGTACAAAAGTCAAGGTTTCGGACGTTTCGCCTCCTATCCAAGAGGCTTCGTCAGCGAACTAAATTACGAAAAAAATTACAAAGAGTCCTTTGGCAACATAAAATTCCTACTTATTTCAAACCGATAAACACGTTAAGGCAAAAATTAGTGCATCCAAAAGATAGGCTACCAAATGAAAAACAAAGTAATGTAGTTTATTCCATACATTGTAAGAATGAAAATTGTAAAGAGCAGTACATTGGGGAGACTCAACAAATTCTCAAAAAAAGACTTTATCAACATCGCAGGGATAATACTAGTGGGCCTCAATCGGCAGTACATTTGCACCTAAAAGCTAGCAACCACTCATTTGACGACAATGAGGTTAAAATCTTAGCGAAAGAACATAGATGGTTTGAAAGGGGCGTAAAAGAAGCGATTCTTATAAAACAACAAAATCCTTCGTTAAATCGGTCTGGTGGGGTGAGGTTCAAGTTGGATCGTTCATACAATAGCCTGCTTAGGCAAAACAGGTTAGGCAACTTTCGCAATGCTGATGAGGGTCGTTATGCTGATGAGGTGATACCGGGGGCAGTGGGGGTAATAGGCCAATCGTTAGTCAGGAATGTAGGAACAATCAGTGGGGCCACAGGGAGGGGTCCCCCGCCCCTCCCAACCTGAGAGTAGGGACCTATCATAGCTGTGTCCGGCGCCACCATGTCTGGACATTAGGGATATATAAATGGGGCCGATACGACCAGTCAGACTTTAGTTCGCTGACGAAGCCTCTTGGATAGGAGGCGAAACGTCCGAAACCTTCACTTTTGTACAGATGACGGCTGAAGAAACCTTCTCATCGATCAATAATAATAATTAAAAAAACAATAATACATGTCCTTTTCCAAAAAGAGTTAGAATTGTCATCCTACTGTACAGGTGTTTCAAAGATTCTTATTACGAGACTGTTCTCATTCAAATTTGACACATTTTCATTAAAATTGATTTTACATTTTTCCATGGGGTTGGTGAGGAGTACCCAGATGCTTAGCCAAGCGCTAAATAGTACGGGATGATGCTGTGATATTTATCGATACGGTATCTTGTGGATATTGCTATGGCGAGAGAAAAATCAGGGTCCAGACAAGCAGAGAACATGATCCAAAGCATGACCATGGGGGGGATGAAGGCAGGATGCACCCCAGGACCAATAAATGTAGGCAACATATTCAATTTCAATTGGAATTTTCATTCCCACTGGGTGCAACAATATCAACAGAGTGCTCAACATCTGGTGATATAGTGGATTCCAGGGTGGGTTGAGGCTGGCTGCTCATTGGTCTAATGTTGTACAACTGCTGGCTGACTGACTGACTCCAACACTCCTGTGCCCAAGCTTGCAATTAAACACACAACAAGGGAAAAGGGCAGAACTCTGCATGATAAACAAATTCAAATTGACTTGATACATCAGTGTGTCAAGTAAAATGTTGGTAATGATGGAGGAGGGAAAAGAAAACAAGTGATGTTAAGCATAAAAGCTAAAACTGAAACATCAAGTATTAATCATTAATAACGTCAGATACATTGCCAGTGGTTAGCGGCTTGACCACACAGTGCAGAGGTTGTGGGTTCAATGCCTGCTCAGGCCTCGAGGGCCGCTGTCGTGCCTGTTTTCCAGCTCTCCCAGGGGCAACACACCTGATTCAAATGATCAGCTCATCAGCCAGCTCTGAAGCAGCATCAAAAAGGTCCTGATGATTTGAATCAGGTGCGTTGCTCCTGGAAGGGCTGGAAAACCGGCAGGGCAGCGGCCCTCGAGGACCGACTTTGGAGACCCCTGCTTTAGACCAATGAAAGATCCCCTGGTGAATCTACTTTTCTTTACTTTTGGTTTTATTTAATAGTACATATTGTTTCCTCATGTGCTTTTTGTCTTCCTCGTTTTGGTTTTATTTCCACCTGTTTTTGTAATCCGGGTCTCTTGTGTTAACCATTCAGCTCCCTCATTTTATTTTGTTCCTTGTTGTCTTGTCGGATCGCTTGTATTTATTTCAGTGGCATCTATCAGATCATTGTATTCTTGTCATGCTTTTTTTTGCCACGTTCTTTTGTTTTACTGTCATGATATTTTTGGTTCTTTTGTTTTAGTTTATCAGGATTTACTGGACTTTTTGGGATACATTTGTTCCAGTGGTTCCCTGCCGTACTTCCTGGTTCTCCTGGGTCTACCACCATCATGCAGACATGACAGAATTTTTTTGGGGGTGAAAAAAGAGACATCTGATCTTACAGAAGATAATATTTTGTAAGTCTTCAGCTGAAATGCTCTTAGGTAGCTGGCAATATGGTGAAGTCTGCTTTAAAAACAGCTGGTAGTGAATGAGTTGACCATCAAAATGAAATACTATGTTTATACTAAAATAATTTTTGATACACACATGACACTTTGCTTCAACATTCTTATTTTTGGTTTCATGTGTGAATGTACCTGAAGGTGTGAGACTGTAAGGCCCATAAAGTTCCTCAGCTGCTGAATTATGGATGTAGCCAATGAAGCCTGTTTCACAGTCTCGAGTGTAACCGTGTCAGGTCCCTTGTTTCTTGTCCATAAATGTGAAGCCTCAAATCTATTGATGTTGTGCAGTGAGGACTCATCATGCCGAGGCCAGACTCATCCCTTTTTGGTCCCGTCACGTCCGATTCTCCAGATGAGCACTCACATCCTCGTGGATGGACACGAGCAATTTGACGTCAGCCGCCACCGCCGACAAAACACACAGACACAGAAATAGCTCTCTCCCGGCTTGCTCCCCCACCTTGTACTGCAGAGGAGGTGTATTTTGGTCAGCTTGTCTCCTGGTGTCAAAGACGTCACTGTCGCAGGGGTGTGAACCGTGTGCACTACAAAGTTCTGTCACTCACTGTCAGAACATCAACTCATCGGCTCAGCCGTGTACCCACATACTCTGACAGCCGGCCCCAACTTCTCACTTATACAACACGTCACATGCGGCACCCCCAATGGGAAACATCGCTCAAATGCGGAAACATTCTATTGTATTACCATTTATAAATCCTTGATATGATTAAACCAAAAATCTAAACCTAATATCTACAGTGTATGCACTCAGTGAATGCTGAGGAGCAATTGCAGATTATTACAGAATAAATAGAGTATCCATTATTTGTCTCACTGCGGTGAAATTTACATTTCAGAGCTGCAAAAACAAAATACAGGAGCTGCTGTAAAGGCAGCCACTCTTGCGGCGCCATCTTGAAGTCAAAAATAAAATAAAAAATAATATGGCAACATAAAAGACAGATAGTCATTCAATCATAAACACTTTCTGCACCTTCTTTGTTGAATGAAGCAGTTCTGGATGAAAGAGGAGAGGATCAAAGTGTCCTTGTCACCGGTGGATCAGGGATGTCATGGTGAAATGTGCATGTCTGCTTCAAGCTAGATGTTGAAAGCAAACACGAAGCTGGAGCATCCATTGACAAAAAGAGATTGTCTCACATCTCCTGTAAATCCGCTTCAATTCTAAGCTGCAATAATAATAATAATAATAATAATAATAATAATAATAATAATAATAATAATAATAATAATACATTTCATTTATAAGCGCCTTTCAAAACTCTCAAGGTCACTTTCCAGTCACAGGATCAGTTTTTCTGGGGGTGAGCAGCGGCAGCCACATGTGCCAGCGTTCACTCGACATGGAATAACTCAAATAGATAGACAGTTAGCTAGATAACTAATAGCTAGCTAGCTAGTTAGATAGCCAATAGACAGCAAATAGCTAGCTAGGTAGCCAGCTAGCTAGCTAGGAAGCCAGATAGATAGATAGCTAGGTAGCCAGATAGATAGATAGCTAGGTAGCCAGATAGATAGCTAGATAGCTCAAGTTTTTAAGGACAATGTGTCATTTAAACATGACATTGGGATTTGTGTTCATCATTTTTTGTTTGGAAAAACAACCTATCTGTTTTCCTATTATGATGGTGACAAGGAGGATCAGGATGAAAATATGTATTTTGACTTTTTTAATTTGAGCCTGACACATTTCACACAAGACATCAAACAAGTTAACTCCCTCAATGGTCTGCAGAACATCTGAAAAAGTGAACAAAACAAACAAAAACTATTTAAAAAGTGATTTCACAGAAACTGATGTATATGATTCTTGTAAAAACAAACAAAAAAAACACTTGCTACGAAATTAATATCCATCAATAGTTCCACCTATGCATCGCCGCTCTGCGCTGATGCTCCTTTCTTCTCATCGCGGGCTCCACAAGACATGCATCCATCCCACGATGAGAAGATTATTGCTCAGTAGACGCTTGGTGAGATACATGTAAGATAATAGCTGAGGGAATTAAGCAGTACTATTGTACACGACTGCAAAGAATATAGTAATTACATTAACAATTCAAGCTGAGTTTTATTCACTCCAACTTGGGTTATGTCATTACAGACTGTAGTACCTTAACTTGTGCGTTCAAACAAAACCGTCTTCCTTTTTCATAAAAGTTGTGTTTTGGAAGCATAGTGGACATGTTTTCATCAAGTATTGATTGTCAATCTCAGAAAAATGATATTAATGCATCTTATGTGATCAACAAAAAAGAGCTTAATTTGTAATTGTAACTCAGGAGTGGTGTGACCAATCTTGACTTGAATGCGTGTTTTAATATTAAGAGGTTCCATTTCTTCTAGTCATTGGCATTGTAGGTATATCGGTAACTGATCTGTCTGAGCTGAAAACAAACACTACTTTGTAAAATGATAAATAAGCTTCTTTATAGATATGCACAAATCTCCTTGGATACAGCCGACACATACACAATGATCACCGGGGAAAAATCTTGCCTGTATAATGTTTTTGAACAATACTCGCCTTTTGTCAGGTGTTTGCAGTGTGACAACAAAGTAAAAAAAAGCAAGAACAACAATAACCCATTTCACACTTGTGTGTCAATGTGTTCACAAGTAGCGGATGAGAAGGGAGAAAAGCGTCATCATGAAGCAGGGACATCTTAGACATATACAGAGGGAGCGAGGCAAAAAAGCTGCAGCAAAGAATCTCAAAGCCACTCTCATAAGAGACAATACCGAGAAAGAAGCATACAAACTGTCATGATCTGGTTGGCGACCAACGGGGGGCGCTGTCGGCCCCGCCTGCACCTGCACAGGTCCTGGTCGTCCCGATCAGATTGGCGAACAGCGGGTAGCGACGTCAGCCCTGTCGGCAGCCTCGCAGGTGCTGGTCGTTATAATCAATGACACTTAAAAGGACACCTGGCACGATCATCCAGTGCCGATTCATTGTTTGTTTGCTGCTTGTTTGCTGCATGCATTGTGTACGTGTTTGTTTAACCTTGGCGGACTTTTACTTTTGGTCTTCTTTTGCTACTTTGTATTTTTTCCATTCAGATCATTTTGATGTTTTACATTTTGTTCCTGCTGACTTTATTTTAATACAATTTGTCAAACAACCTCCTGCTCCCTCCTGCCTGCTTTTTGGGATCCGCACCCGCCATCACCACCTCGCGAACCGTGACAGAATGAATCGGCCCACTATCGGATCCCGCAGGTACATCGGACCCGTCTCATTTCCACCCCGTGCCTGACAATGCTACGTCCACGTTAGCGCAAGCCTCGTCGCGTTTGAATTGCGTCACTCGACGAGCCGCAACGTCCACGTAAACGTCCGGCTGAGACCTCCTTCCAGGTGGCCGTCCAGGGTGACACTGGGTGACTGGCATTGCACGCCCACGTCCAGCCACGCTGTCGTCGTGCATGATGAATTGAGTCTCATCCACGACGAGCCGTGCAACGTCCGCGTCAACGTCAGTCCGAGACCCCACTCACCGCTGGATCCCGGAGCGGCTCTGGACCCGTCTCGTTCCCCCGGAGCCGGGCAGTTCACGCCCACGTCGGCGTCCGGCCGAGACCTGGTCCCATACGGCCGTACGGGGTGCCATTCTGCGCCTGGCAGTCGACGTCCACGCAGAGCCATGCGCCGTCGCGTGAACGTGCGAGAGGGATCGCACTCACGCCCACGACGATCCGTGCCGCGTCTTCGTCCACCCCAGGCCGAGTCCCGTTCCCATCAGGCCGCCGCCCGTCGTATGCTGGAGAGGCAGCGGTTGCCCTCTCCACCGACCGTTCCCTGGCGAGTGGACCTTTTGGGAGACTGTTGGGACTTCTGGAAGCAGCCCCTTGAAGGGGGGGTACTGTCATGATCTGGTTGACGACCAACGGGGGGCGCTGTCGCCCCCGCCTACACCTCACAGGTGCTGGTCGTCCCGATCAGATTGGCGACCAGCGGGTAGCGACGTCAGCCCTGTCGGCAGCCTCGCAGGTGTTGGTCGTTTAATCATTGACATTTAAAAGAACACCCGGCACGACCATCCGGTGCCGATTCATTGTTTGTTTGCTGCTTGTTTGCTGCATGCATTGTGTACGTGTTTGTTTAACCTTGGCGGACTTTTACTTTTGGTCTTCTTTTGCTACTTTGTATTTTTTCCATTCAGATCATTTTGATGTTTTACATTTTGTTCCTGCTGACTTTATTTTAATACAATTTGTCAAACAACCTCCTGCTCCCTCCTGCCTGCTTTTTGGGATCCGAACCCGCCGTCACCACCTCGCAAACCGTGACACAAACAGGTCAGAAAGCTCTGGAACGTTCATCTCCTTTGTGCGAAGATTCAAATGTTTGTATTTTTCCCTCATTGGAGTGAATGGGATATAACCACCCCCCTCCCGGATTCCCCCTTCTCATCTATTTTAGTGGTGTAAAATTGAGGCTGAATGATTCACAATAGTTCCATTATAGCATGAATGAGATGTGTCTCATCTTCAGATTCCTATAAAAATAGTATTCTATTATTCCTTAGGAGCCATCAGCACCACAAGTTCTACTTACTTCCTTTCTTGAACTATTTACAGCTTCACTTGATAATGGTCCTAATATTTGAAGTTATGAATGGTTATGAATGTAGCGTCAGTAGGTTGTTATGCAGGAAATACATACTGTGTTTTTATTATTATTTCTTTTTTTGGTGATTGACAGTTGTGTAATTAATAATAATAATAATAATAATAACATTCACGTCTGTGTAAGCTCTCAGTTGTACAGGAGTGGTCCATCGATGAGAAGGTTTCTTCAGTCGTTATCTGTACTTCTCTGAAGGTGTCCGACGTTTCACTTCTTATCCAAGAGGCTTCGTCAGCGAACTAATTTTTTTTTTGCTGGTAGTTTTGGCCCTATATGTATCTCTACTGTCCAGACATGGCGGTGCCAGACTCTACTATGATTGGTCCCTGCTCTCAGGTTGGGGGGAGCAGAGGACTACTCCCTGTGGCTACGCTGATTACTTCTACTGTCCTGACTGATTACTTCTATTATCCTGCCTGAGTATGGGGTCTACGAGTGGCCTGATTGCCCCAATTTGCTCTGGTATCACCTCATCAGCATAACTAAGCCTATGTTGCCTAAGAAGTCTATTGTACGAACAATCCAAATTGAACCTCACCCCACCATTACCGTTAAGGGAAGGATTTTGCTGTTTTATGAAAATCGCTTCTTTTACTCCCCTTTCAAACCATCTATTTTATTTTGCAAAGATTTTAACCTCATTGGCGTCAAATGAGCGGTTGCTAGCTTTTAGGTGCATATGTACTGCCGATTGAGGCCCATTCATATTATCCCTGCGATGTTGATAAAGTCTTTTTTTGAGAATTTGTTTAGTCTCCTCACTGTATTGCTCTTTACAATTTTCATTTTTACACTGTATTGAATAAACTACATTACTTTGTTTTCCATTTAGCAGCCTATCTTTTGGATGCACTAATTTTTGCCTTAAAGTGCCGGTAAATTCCTAAATGCTTGAAGCAAGCACTCCTGGAACACGGACACTTAGTCGATAAAATGCAACAAAATTATACTAGGAAAATACAAAACCTGCGAATTAGTAGTCTTAACATAGAGATAAAAAACAAACAGTCATAAATAGAAACTTATTATCAGCGATTACAAACCAAACTTAACCACAAAATCTATCAGGAAGTGTTGTTGAACAATACGCACATGGGGTATGACTTCCACTGCGGCATTCATGAGTGTGATGCAGGGGAGCATGCTGCAGACCACGTGGTAACATCTTGCCCCATTTATTGTCATAGTAATTGGACTCGTGGTCTGCCAACTGTGGAAAAGAACCTGGTGATTTGGCTGAGAAACACATGCCCAGAAATCTGGTGGGTTTTGGATTGGATTGGATTGGATATGCCTTTATTAGTCTCACAGTGGAGAAATTTACATTTCACAGCAGCAAAGTGATGAAAGGAATGAAAGTAGAAAAACGAAATACATGAGCTGCTGGAAAGGCAGCCACTCTCGCGGCGCCGTCTTGAAGTCAAAAGAACAAAAAAAAAAAACTAAATAACAAATAATATGACAGCATAGAGACAATATGACAAATCAAAGACACAGAGAGACATTCATTCTTCAGGACTTGCTGTACCCTCTTTGTGATGACATGAAGCAGTTCTAGATGAAAGAGGAGAGTATCAAAGCGTCTTTCCACCAGTGGATCAGGGACATCATGGTGGAATGTGCATGTCAACTACAAGCTAAATGTTGAAAGCAAACACGCAGCTGTAGCATCCATTGACGAAAAGAGATTGTCTCACATCTCCTGTTCCACATAAATCTGCTTCAATTCCAAGCCGCAACAGTTCCACATACGCATCGGCGCTCTGCGCTGACGCTCCTTTCTTCTTATTGCGGGTTCCTCAAGCCATGCATCCATCCAGCCGCAGACCGTCCAACGTTGTTTGGATCCAAACAAAGAAGAAGACGATGGGATTCAGTATGTCAACGTCTGTTGATATATCCATATATAATATCATATATTCATACACTGAAATAAAATCACAGTAAATTTTAATCATATATATTTGAATAAAATAGATCATTTGTGTTGTATTCTATTCTTAACTACTATCAAGGTAGCGCTTGAATTCCAAACACCAGTGTTACTAAATTCATTTCCAAAGCTGTTTGGAGAAAATAGAATGGCATTGCAAAGGTTAAGTTCTAAAAATAGTCACCCTTTCTGAAAAGGTTGGATGTCATTGTTTGAATCGCCCCCCTCTGTCTTCACCTGAATCTGTGAAAGCAGGAATTAAGCATAGGTAACCACTGCAGATAGTAACTTCTGATTTTCTGATGGAATGGAGACATGAAATTCACTGTTGCTGAGGGTGTGAGGAATTGTTGTGAAACTACCTGTAACTTCTTACTTCTTCTCTCCGCAAATAATCTCGGATGAGATTTGTAGCCTATTGAGCTCAAGAATGTCTCAATCCGGATTAAAGGTGGAAGCTATATTTAGAAAAGATGAGAAGAGCAGCAGCTGCGATGTAAGATGTCTCAAAATGGAAACTGCTCCCGGGAGGTGACGCCACTTATCCTCACTGCTTTCATTATTAATTTTCAGTATTTTAGTATACAGGCGGAAGCATATTTGGGCCAAAGATCACACTTTGTGTGACGACTGCCATCGCCACTTGCAGCCTCCCTTGCTCATCAACGCATCCAATGAAGCAATATCTGTTAACCATGTTCTTAGTAAGCATGACATGGATTTTTCACTGCCTTAGTGCACATCTGTACAAGCCATTCCAGCACAACAACTCATATCGCCTTTGTGCATCAATGGTGAGTCAACATAACCACAATTGCATATGTTAAAGGTAAGGTTGGAGCATTAACCTAAAAGATTTTTATCCATCGGTAGGCACACCCCTTTCTGAGAATGTCCTCAAGGAACATACCAATGTCCTCAAAGAACATACCATTCTTCATTCTACAATCGCGGACAACTTTATGCTTTATGGTAAATCATGACATAGTGACCCAAGTCTCGTATTTGAAATGCTCAGTTAACATCAGGTTATCTTGAACAACTATCCTTGGGATCTGCATGACTGGGAAAATAAACTGAGAGGGACTGGAACAAAAGCAGGGAACGAATTGCAAACAAGGTGATAAGACAAAGGGGAACACCTGTACAAGACACGTGTTTGAGGCAGTTGATTGCAAGTCACAAAGAACCTTGTTGACAAGCACATTGGACCACATAACCAAACGAGACAGACACTCAAAACATGATGGAGCTCAATTTGAATCAAAACCAAATCAACAAAGACCAATCTTGACTTAGAATCCCAACACACTCATCTCTGACAAAAGATGTTTAAAAGTAGCAACAAAGTGACACCATCCAAACACATTGGAGCACGGTTGAGTCATTAAAGAAATAACATCTATCAGTTTGGCAAGGATAGCGAAAGCCATTTCTTAAATCGTAAAATCTTAGCAAATCACAACGCATGTGGTAGAAGATAAAATTGGCATATCTACGTATTGCAAATTGAGCATTTACAGTATGTGCTTTTGTTGACTAAAAAGCTAAATGTGATACTGTGATTCCAAAGCGTGTTCCGATAGTAATGATCATTTGATTTCTCTGAATATACACAGGTGCACCTGCCAGTTCCATGGGATCAATGCCGATTGTTTGACTTCCGTGTTCATTTTGCCATTGAAAAAAAAGAAAAAAAGCAAATGCCATGAAAGGCTTGCAGTCCTGGTGGAATGTGTCTGATTTACCTGCTCCTCAGAGGGGCTGAAAACATCACTGTTCTAATTAGAAACAGCTTCGACGCTGTCTCATAGCAACCTAAAAATAGAAATGTCCCTATTAGGCTCTATGGCTGTGATGGCTGGTACAGGTTTTGGCCTCTTTACTTGTGCAGTAAACACTTAATAAAAACAAAAATATTTGTCACCTGTTTCATTGGTCAGTGAGTGGTAAGTATTGAATGATATGAACTTCATTTGGTTCATGGCCAGTGTTATGGGTGCATTCAGGATACAAGACTGTAATAATAGCGCATAGGCAAAGTGCATAATTCATCCGTTGTCAACTTTGGATACACTTTACATGGACTAATCGACAATTAATAGATGTTAGGCGAGTAAATATCCCAAATAAATTAAAATAAATATGCAATAAAATAAAATGCAATAAAAAAAACTAATAATAATACAGTAAAGTCTCGTTATATCGATATTCAAGGGAGTCCGAAAAAATATCGATATAACCGGGACTATCTATATATCCGATCCTGCGCCGAACTGCATTAAACAAAAGCCGCCAAAAGAGGGCAGCCAAGCACCATATAAGAAACGGAGCTGGCCATTAGCTCCCTTTTTTTTTGGGTGAGAGATGTTCCCCTAATGTTGCCTCAAAATGGCACATATAATTCTTTAATGATTGTAAACATGTATGCTTTAATCTTCAGAACTACAGTGTATTTGAAACATATTCATAACTGGATGTGTA
Source organism: Hippocampus bargibanti (assembly GCF_051943395.1). Taxonomy (NCBI): domain Eukaryota; kingdom Metazoa; phylum Chordata; class Actinopteri; order Syngnathiformes; family Syngnathidae; genus Hippocampus; species Hippocampus bargibanti. The sequence continues at coordinate 15,707,927 of NC_142738.1, read as the reverse complement.
ACAAGAAAGCATATTATCCGAATCTGAAGCCATTGTTTGTATTCACAAGCAATGCAAGACGTCTTGGCGTTAAAGTCATTTTTATTTGCATTTGAATAAAAAGTGACATCGGCTGTCCTTTAATACACAGTATGGAATGTTAATAATCAAATCAAAATAATCGCGCTTCAGCAGACAAAACAAGAAACATTGTTGCAAAAAACGAGGCATGTACATAACACAACAGGGAAACTGCAATGCTTACATCTTACTGTATTATGTATACAATTTAAAAAAGTCATCAATCTTCTTCTGCTTCCCATTTTTACCTTTTAACACAAACACTTCAATCTCGTCTGCTACACACGAGCTAGCGTCTGAAAATGAAAATGGCTCTGCTACACGGGTGCTGGGCACGTAACCAAGTCACCTGACCAAGTCGACCAATGGCGCGACTGATGGCGTGACACGTAACCAAGACACGTGACCAAGTTGACCAATGGCGCGACCGATGGCGTGTCACGTGACAAAGTCACAAGGCCAAGTCGACCAATAGCGCGACCGATGGCGGCTCATGTGACCAAGTCGACCAATGGCGCGACCGATGGCGGCTCACGTAACAAGACACGTGACCAAGTTGACCAATGGTGCGACGGATATATCGATATAAACAACAAAAATGGCCGGCGGGGGATGAAAAGGAGCACCGTAATAACCGGATTATCGTAATAACCGGGTATCGTACTAAACGGTACTAATTATACATAAAAAGACTAGAAATGTGCAAGGGAAATGAAAATAGTATCGTAATAAGCGGTACTATCGATATAACCGATATCGATATAACGAGACTTTACTGTAATAACAATAATAATATATATATATATATATATATATATATATATATATATATATATATATATATATATATATATATTTAAAAAAATCTGCGTCTCACCCACCATGGGTGGTGTCTGTCCCTCATTTGAGCTCGGGTCCTCTACCAGAGGCCAGGAAGCTTGAGGGTTCTGCGCAGTATCCGTGCTGTTCCCAGCACTGCGCTTTTCTGGACCGAGATATTCAATGTTGTTCCTGGGATCTGTTGCAACCACTCGTCGAGTTTGGGGGTCACTGCCCCGAGTGCTCCGACCACCACAGGCACGACTGTCACCTTTACCTTCCAGGCTCTCTCCAGCTCCTCTCTGAGCCCTTGGTATTCCTCGATTTTCTCATGTTCCTTGTTTCTGATGTTTCCATAACTCGGGACCGCTACATCCACGACAACGGCTTTCTTTTACCCTTTATCTATGACCACGATATCTGGTTGGTTGGCCATTACCATCTTGTCGGTCTGTATCTGGAAGTCCCACAGGATCTTTGCTCGGTCATTCTCCACCACCTTGAGAGGTGTTTCCCATTTTGACCTTGGGGTCTTGAGCGACTGTTCTGTCAACCAGCAGCTGATGTTTGGCACCTCTAGTATCTCTACTAATGTATATACAGTAAAGTCTCGTTATATCGATATCCAAGGGAGTCCGAAAAAATATCGATATAACCGGGACTATCGATATATCCGACCCTGTTTGCATGTAATTTTCTCCGTGCGTGCATAGAAATAGTATCGATATAACCGGGACTATCGATATATCCGATATCGATATAACGAGACTTTACTGTATATGTATATATATATATATATATATATATATATATATATATATATATATATATATATATATATATATATATATATATATATATATATATATTTATCTGAAAATAACATGCATATTGATACTATATCATAATAATAACAACAATACTACTACTAATAATAATATAGAATACGACAGTACGCTGTCAAGCGTCCGTAATAGCTCACCCAGGCATGTAGAAGTCAGTGATACCTCGGTTTTCGACGATAATCCGTTTCAGAAACCTGTTCGAAAACCGATTTGTTCAAGCACCGAAACAGCACTTTCCATTAAAATCAATGTAAAAAAATCTTAATCCGTTCAAAGTCTAGAAAACTATTTCATCGCATAAACCTGATAAAACTTAATAATAGAGCAGGTCATGTGTAAAATCCTATAAAAAAACAAACTTTTATTTTCACCAATTTTTAACATCAACATTAACATCTGTACATAAAAATCTCTCTAACTTTCTGCCACGGGGCGTGTTGGCACCTATCCCAGCTGTTTTTGGGAAACGCAGGGCACACTAACTTTTCAAACCATCCTCTGCTTGCTTTAAAATCATACTATTCAGGAGATCTTAACCAAATATGTCAGCATTTGCGCAAAAATAAAACAACAACAATATTAACGCGTCGGTCAGAATGAGACAATGAGGAAGACGTGACATCTAAGGAAGTGACGTATAAGGAAGCAGAGGGTAGTCTAGTGATGCATTCAGATGCACTCAGTTTGGTTGAGAACCAAATGTCGGTTGTATATTGGGGCATAAAAAAGATGATGTTCGAAAAATATATATATATATATTTTTTTTCGAACATCATCTTTTTGCTACAGTATGGACAGTATACTTTTTTTCCAAGATTTTTTAAATGTTCACTTAATCCGCTCTACAGTATTTACTTTTTCTCCTCCGTCCGTGATATAAGTTAGAGTATATACAAAAGCAGCTTGTGATGAATTCAGTGCTTTCGTTGCAAACAAGATGGAGCCAACTGCAGGTATACTCAAAAGCAAAAGTACTTATTCAAAAATCATCATAATAAATCCAAGCAAATAAGACACATTGAATCAGAACTGCTCAATTAACAGAATTGCAAAAAAAAAGCCTAATTTGGAACAATACAAGCAAAAAACAGAAGCAACCAAACAATGAATAGACCAGGACTGGCAACTAAATAAAAGCAAACTGACGAGACAATGAGGAAGACACACGCAGTTGTACTTGGAGGGAGTTGATTCGCTTACACAAGGGATCATGCTGCTGACAAGAACAGGTGGAAACAAAACATAACGAGCAAGACATGGAAAAGACACGCAATATGCAACATGAAAAACTCAATGTAATCCAAACAACAATAATCAGAAAATAAACAAGAAGGAAATGAAAATACTCTCTATATTTAAGATGGTTCATTATTATTGACAAATGAATGACCACTTATTCTGTCTACATGGATGGTGAGTGGTGTCTTTGAAACGAAGTTACTAAAAATGGTACCAGATCCTTGAAGGGGGCTCCATTATACAGCACTAATCATTGAAGCGTTTGATTATTCCATTGGACTGATGAGAATGAGAGCCTCAAAGTGTTGTTAAAGAAAGACTGCATAGAGCCAGCATGCTGCTATCATTGATTGTAGCTCACACGCAGGAGCATGCACACACACACACACACACACACACACACACACACACACACACACACACACACACACACACACCCATGCATACACGCTCACACACAGATATAGTGTTGACATAGAAATGTCACTGTGAGCATTTTATTCTGTATTAAGAAAGAAGAAATGTAAGGAGTGGATGATTAACTACAGTTTAGTCCCACACTTCCACCCACACGCACACAGATTCAAAAGAAATTACTTAGAAATTAAATGTATTCTTATTATATTATTATAATTTATAGCACATGGGTCAAAGTCAAGGACTGTGGGCCCAATCTGGTCCGCCACATTATTTTATTCAGCCCGTGAAAGCAAATCAAGCATGTCAAGTGCCATGATGCTTGCTCAAGTCTGAACCAAAATTTCAAATTGTCCCATGTAAACCACAATAATTACTTCAAATTTGAAAACTGATTATTCATGAATTTATTGTGCCCTCTGCGTATATGTAATATGTGGAGGGGATTATAAAACATTGTCATGGCTTCGCCAAATTCATAAAGGCCCCCAAGAGGAAATCATAACTACAATGAGGCCCGCGGCAAAAAAATGAGTTTCATTTTTGGAATGACTAGCTAGCCAGAGTACCCAGAGAAAACCCATGTAGGCCTAACATGCAAACTGAACACAGGGGGGGCCGAAGCTGGAATTGAAACTGGTACCTCTGCATTGTGAAGTCGACAGCATAACCACTGGTCTACCGTTAGGGTATAATAAAACACCACTAAATGATTTTTGGTCAGAACCTGATTCATTAAGCACATTATATCATACACTCCTTTACAAATCTTACTCTTTCTTAATGCGGAATAAAATGCTCACAGCCACAATTCCCATGTCAACACTACATCTGAGCGTGAGCGTGTGTGAACGCGGCTGCCTCGCGCGCGCTGGCGCGCACAGAGGTTCTCGTCAGACACGTTTATTTTGGGGTAGCTCTGACGTCAAGAGCGCGCACGTTTCATTCAACAGGCTAAGAAAGTAAGTTATTTATAACACGCAGCGTCTCCAGGTTGCGCTCTATGATTGCGCACCCAGAAGAATCCAAAGCATCCTTCTCGTCAGGACTCACGCGTCTGAGAATAAAAAAGCCACAATCAGGTGGTCTCATGTGCGTCCTACTATATCACCACCGAGACTCGGCGCCGCGACTGTAAACGAAGCAGGGTGTGGATAATCCTCCATGAACTTTCTCTTTTGAATCGAGCCATTATATCCATCCTGTTGTGACGCAGTGGGGCTGCTGGAGAGCATGGGAATACTGTCTTTTGACCAGGTAAGAGCAATCTACTGTTATATTGAGAAATTCAGTGTTAACTAACACATCAAAGTAACTCGTTTACCATTGGACGTGCCATCGACATGTAAATGAAAACGCCTTCATATTCCACCATAACCACTCATTGGTTAATAACACAATATTAGCTCTATAAACAGATGCTTGATAGGTCGTAGGTTTTGTTGCCAACTCATACAAACAGAAGCATTTACTGCTTTTATTTCACTTGGTTATTTTTTTAGATCATTTAATATTTTACCTTGATGCGGTTATAGCGATAACATCAGATAAGATGGCTCCATCACTAGGTTCATGGGTCTTATTGATCGATATCGACGTTCAATGGAGAGACACAAACAAAAAGACTCAAGTTCACACTTGGAAATTGACTGCATTTGTGTTTTGTATTTTCCGTCTGTCCTCTTTAATCGTTGTAATGTTGTGACAGACTGCCATCTGCTGGTGTTTATTTATTTAGAACAACATACTGTATTTTTAAATGTTCATATTATTATATGATCTTAGATGTCATGTGTTTTCACCCCCACTCCACTCTCCACAGAAAAAAAAGCTGTAAAGTCCACACGGGGGAAAAGCTGTGCTAGTTGGAGCGATGGCTGACATTCTGGAGCTGCGCACGGATGGGAACTCGCTCCTGAAAGCGGTGTGGCTCCGACGCTTGAGGCTCACCAGACTCCTCCTGGAGGGCGGCGCGTACATCAACGAGAGCAACGAACGTGGCGAGACACCACTCATGGTGGCCTGTATGTCGACGCACAGCGACCAGCAGAGTGTGAGCAAGTCCAAGCTAGTCAAATATTTGCTGGACAACCAAGCCGACCCGAACATCCAAGACAAAGGCGGCAAGACCGCCCTGATGCATGCCTGCATCTACGAGGCGGGATATGACGTCGTGACCCATCTACTGAGCAATGGGGCTGATCCCAGCTTGGAGGACAGGGCCGGTGCCTCTGCGCTGGTGTACGCCATCAACGCAGATGAAAAGCAAACACTCAAGTTGCTTCTGGATGCTTGCAAAGCCAAAGGCAAAGAGGTGATCATCATCACCACAGATAAGTCGCCATCTGGCACCAAAACCACCAAACAGTACCTAAATGTTCCTCCGTCTCCAGAGCTGGTTGAAAAGTCCTCCCCGGCATACTGCACCTCCCCTTCTGACATCGATATCGCTGCATCTCCACTGATTGAGCAAGAGCAACAAAATCCCATCTTCAGCTTCCAGACTAAGCTGAAAACATCCTGCTCGGTCAACAAACTGGCCAACGGACCCACGTCGCCCACACAGCGGCCGACCAGCCACAAGCGGGCACGTTTACCTCAGCTGAAGCGTCTGCAGTCTGAGCCGTGGGGGCTCATCGCGCCCTCCGTGCTGGCTGAACGGGCGAACAGCCACAAAGAAAGCAAGAAGGCCAGCTCGGACGAGGACATGGTGGCCGGTTTGAACGGCCTGACCCTGAGCAAAAGGGCCACTTTTTCTCGGCAGAACAGCATGGATGGCAAAGAAAGCACTTTCCCGCCGGTCGGCGAGCAAGGCTGCAAAATGACGACGTCACTGTCAGTTCCCCCGACCACTAAATCAGCCTATGAAAGATCTCTGGGACAGCACCAGCCTCTGGCCCGACGCAGCACGATGGCCGTCGAGCAGGAGGGCGCCATGGTTGGACATCCCGCTCTCAGAGACACCATGTACAAGAGACGACTCGGGAATGACCACTATGACTCTGACTCGCAGCTCTACTCCGACTCTGTCATGCTGGACTCTCCAAAAGTGCCGCTGGAGCGAAGGAAACTGAACACCTCCCCTCTGGCCTTGTTGACTAGCTCCAGAGAGTCCCTTGACAGCAACGCCAGCACATCCTCACCGTGCACCATTCGCTGGCGTCCGCCGGGCTTCTTGGAGAGGAGAGGCTCGGGCACCCTTCTTCTCGATCACATCTGCCACACCAGGCCGGGCCAGCTGCCCCCTCTCCATATTACCCCCAACCCTTACATTCCTGACATGGGCGCCAGTAGCAAGCCATCCTCGCCTTTGGCCAGCGGCATTCGATCCTTAGCACCAGTAGCACCAAACACACCAAAGAGGGGTGGGCTGAAGTGCAAGAAGAAGCTTGTGAGAAGACATTCTATGCAAGTGGAGCAAATGAAGCAGCTGTCTGATTTTGAGGAGCTAGCTCATGAGTGACTAGGGATGTTAATGCAGCATTTTTAGTGTGAACTGCCTACATTGGAAGCAAGTATAACCACGGGTTTCGTTGTGTAAACTCACCGGCGTGTAGATGTTGGATACCGAACTGGAAAATTAAGTTACAACTGAGCAATATTGCTTGTGCCGCTCCTCACCTTGAGGATTATCTTTTGACACCATGTCTGCTTTAAATGTATAACCGTTTTGAATGTAAAGTTGACACACAGACACACACACACACACACACACACACACACACACACACACACACACACACACACACACACACACACACACACACACACACACAAAGCGTCTCTCCTATTTCTGACATATTATTCAGGGACAATTTATGATCCCTTTGTAGCCAACGGGCTACTTGGGTGCACTTTGTGCATTTGTAGTTAGCACTAGTTTGCTCTGGAGTCAAGATGTAGCGTTGGACAAGAAATGTGACTGCTTGTAGCAAAATTGTGCAAAGTGCCTTCAAGAATATTTGAAGGCTGGGGCGGACAGAGTGGCTAAATACATTTGATGTATTAATAACCGACCTACAACAAATACTGATGTAAACAAAATGTGTTTTCCTTTCATCAATATTGTTGGCCTCACGATAACATGCCTTGAAAAAAAAAGATATGTTCTGTGGTACTTTTTGGCGGAGGAGGAAGAAAACAGGGACAAATGTTGCCATTGCAACAACATTGCACATATTTCCGCAATGTTTAACACCACATTTGTAATAAGTTGGTAATCAAATGTACTAGGGCAATCAGATTTAAGATTATACAAATTTCCATAATGTCAGCACCTCTGTTTGAAATAAACATTAACAAAAACAAAATATTCCATTGTCTTTTTTTTCTACATAGTTTATTGATGAAAAGGTTTCTTCAGCCGTCATCTGCACTTCTTTGAAGGTGTCGGACCTTTCGCTTCTTATCCAAGAAACTTTGTCAGCAAACTAAGGTTACTTTAGTTTGCTGACAAAGTTTCTTGGATAAAAAGCGAAACGTCTGACACCTTCAAAGAAGTACGGATGACGGCTAAAGAAGCCTTTTCATCGATGGACCACTCCTGTACGACTGAGAGCTTACACAGACGTACATAGTTTATTGTACAGTCAGGAAAAAAAATCTCTCTCAAGGATGACTGATTCGTTTCTATATTTATTTATCTATCTATTTATTCATCCATCCGACGTAAAAGCTTGGCCAAAACAAACATGCACATCAAACCTCTGAAGATGAAGGACACCCCTTGAAGGGAAAAGTCGAAAGGAAAGGAAGTAGAAGATTTATTCATCCATCCACAAAGAAAGAACATTTGCACAGTTTAACCCTAAACAAGAAGGACCATCTCGACTCTTTATTCTCCGAAATGCATCTCGAAAGCCCCGAAGATCTCAACAATCCTCAATTAGAAAGATTTCCTTGAAGGATGTTCTTTGAAGGCCAAATCGCCATAAATAGCACGAATAATTGCAAGAATACAATTCAAGACAATGCGTGTCAAACACCAAAAGAAATTGCTTCACAAGTGGATAGTCCTTTTTATTGTTTTGATGCCTCGAGAGAGGTATAGCCTGTACTGGGTGTATTGTAATGTGTTTATGTAGTGACTCCTAGTGGGGACATTACACATTGATATCGAGTACTGTATCCTTTTTGCTTTGAAAGGGTGTAATATTTGTTTTGGCCCCTTAACACCCATCCTTCCATTTTCAACACCGCTTATCCTAACAGAGTCGCCAGGGGGTGCTGTAGTCCGTATGAGCTAATATGGGACGTTTGGCAGTCCTCACCCTGAAGTGCTCAGTTAGTGTCACATCTCGTTGCCATCCGGGGCGCGCCCCGCCCCTCCTGTCACCTCCTCCGCCAATCTTGGGAGACGGCCCCTCCAATCATCATTCACCTGGGTTCCCACAGCTGATTGTCATTCACTGATTGTGCCTTCTGCCTATATCTGTCTGTCGCTCACTACCGTCTCCGTCGGAGTATTTTTGGACATTGCCGTTTCCACTTCCGTGTTGCCAGGTCTGCTGTCATTTAGTTATCTTCCTCCACTCTTCCCTGTTTGTTATTTTTTCATGCGTGCCTCAGTAAAGACTTTTGTATCCGAGTATCTGTCTCGCCGTGTATTTTGGATCCACACTCCCCGCTGTCCTTTCGTCACTCGAGCCCAGCCCTCGAGCCTCGAGTGACGTGACATAATACTCCGACCAACTATGGATCCCGCCGGCGAAGACAGATATCTCGCCGCCCTCACCGAGCAAGCGGAGCGTTCGAGCCAGCTGGCCCGAGCCATCGCGGAAATCAGCCAAATTACCACCAGGCTGGCTCAACGCTTCGAGGCGGCTGAGGCACGCATTTCCGCTCTCACGGCCAAGTCTTCCCCGCCCGTGAGTAGGCACGCTCCTCAATTTCCTCTTCCCTCCCGCTACGCAGGCGAAACCGGGCGCTGCGCTCAGTTTTTAATGCAGTGCACGCTCGTGTTTGAGCAACATCCATACGCCTGCGTTAGCGATGAGGCGAAGGTAGCCTTCATCACCAGCCTGCTCATGGGAGAAGCCGAGACGTGGGTGCTGGCCATCCGAGAATCCTGACCGGAGCTGCGCACCTCGTACCTGGACTTCGTCGCCGAGTTACGCCGGGTTTTCCATCATCCGGTGACGGAGTCCGAAGCGGAGGGGAGACTACTGGACTGCGTCCAAGGGGCCCGTTCAGCCGCGGAATACTCCGTCGACTTCCGCATCCGGGCCGCTGGCAGCGGCTACGGCGACCGAGCTTTGAGGGGGGTGTTTCGTCGCGGATTGAACACCGACCTCAAGGACGAGTTGGCTACCCGCGACGCGGGCACCACCTTCGACGACCTGGTCGCCATAGTCATCGGCCTGGATGACCGCCTTCGGGAGCGACAGAGGGAGCAGCGCGGCTGACGGCCCAGACAGCCACGCAGCCGGTCCAGATCTCCCATACCCGGCAGCGAGCGTGTGCGGCGCCTGGAGGAATCCCCCGAACCCATGATCATAGGGGGGGGAACGACCACACTACCCCCGGGGCTCGTCGCACCCAAGGCCCCCAGGCGAAGACCTCAGGTCCACGCAAGTCCCCGACAAGACGGCGACCACAGCGACCTCTGGAGGTCAAATCCACGACGCCCGTTACGCGGTTGGAGCTGGACAGCGAATTAATCGGCCCGTCCAGCTCCCAAACCGTGCGGGCCCTAGTGGACTCGGGGGCCGACGGGTGCATCATTGACCCCCAGCTGGCGGACTCGTTGGGCTGCCAGCTGATCGATCTACACCCCCCAAAGGAGATGGTCGACCTGGACGGCAGACTGTTAGCCCGAGTCACCCACCTCACGGCCCCGCTCAAACTCCGGGTCGCGGGGAACCACGTCGAGCACCGCCAATTTTTAGTTATGCCCTCCCGGAATGCGCCGTTGGTATTGGGTCTCCCCTGGCTCAATACCCATGACCCGTCTATCTCCTGGGAGGGTCCCACCATTCAGGGCTGGAGCCCCTACTGCTACGCCAACTGCCTACGGCCGGCTACGGCAGGGCGAGACGCCTCCCGCGGTGGACCGCCTGAGGCCATCTGCCTCAAGGGCGTGCCACACTGCTACCACGACCTGCGGGAGGTGTTCAGCAAGGACAACGCCCAATCCCTGCCGCCCCACCGACCGTATGACTGTGCTATTGACTTGCAGCCAGGGGCTCCATTACCGGACTCCAGACTTTTCCACATCTCACAACCGGAACGGGAAGCCCTGAGCACTTACATAGACTCCTCCCTCGCGGCGGGACTCATTCGGCCGTCTCGGTCTCCGCTGGGCGCAGGGTTCTTCTTCATTGACAAGAAGGACGGAACCATGCGTCCGTGTGTCGATTATCGGAGTCTGAACGACATCACCATCCGTAACAAATACCCCCTCCCCCTCATGGACTCAGCCTTCACGCCCCTTCAATCAGCAACCATTTTTTCCAAATTAGACCTCCGTAGCGCGTACCACTTGGTCCGCATCCGGGAGGGGGATGAATGGAAAACTGCATTTAAGACACCGTTAGGACATTGTGAATATCTGGTGATGCCGTTCGGACTCACGAACGCGCCCGCCGTCTTCCAAAATTTGATCAATGATGTGCTCAGGGACTTCCTCAATGTTTTTGTTTTTGTTTATCTTGACGATATTCTCATTTTTTCTCGTTCCGCAGAGGAGCACCGGCAACACGTCCGACGGGTCCTGGCGCGGCTCCTGCAAAACCGGCTCTATGTGAAGGCAGAGAAGTGTGAGTTCCATGTCCGCTCTCTGTCCTTCCTAGGGTTCATCGTGGAGCGGGGGCAGCTCAGGGCCGACCCCACTAAAACCAAAGCGGTGGTGGAATGGCCGATCCCAAAGACGCGGAAACAGCTTCAGCGATTTTTGGGGTTTGCCAACTTCTACCGCCGCTTCATACGCGGGTATAGTCAGAAGGCACTCCCCCTCACTAACCTCACGTCCACCAAGATTCCCTTCAGGTGGACGCCCGATGCTGAGGGGGCATTCAATCGCCTCCGTCTAGCCTTCACCAATCCCCCTGTTCTGCGTCATCCCGACCCGGATCTCCCGTTCACGGTCGAGGTTGACGCATCCGAGTCCGGAGTAGGGGCCGTCCTGTCCCAGCGCTCTCCCACGGACCAGAAGCTACGCCCATGCGCCTTCTTCTCCCGCCAGCTCAGCCCCGCTGAGGCCAACTACGACGTCGGCAACCGGGAACTGCTGGCGGTCGTCCTGGCCCTGCAGGAATGGAGACACTGGCTTGAGGGAGCGAAACACCCCTTGACCGTCTTCACTGACCATAAGAACCTGGCGGCCATCCGGTCGGCCAAGAGACTGAACTCCCGTCAGGCCCGATGGTCACTCTTCCTCACCCGTTTTAACTTTTCTCTCACCTACTGCCCAGGGTCACAGAACACCAAGCCCGATGCCCTATCCCGCATCCATGAGCCGGCAGAAAAGGAGGAGACCACCACCACCAACATTCTGCCGGCCCAGCGCATCCTGGGTGCCCTGAGGTGGGAGGTTGAGAGAAAAGTCCAGCAAGCCCAGGGGACGACCCCCATCCCCAGGGGCTGTCCGAAGGATCGCCTGTTCGTCCCCCCCCCTCTTCGCACGGAGGTGCTCGTCTGGGGGCACACCTCCAGGATTGCCTGTCACCCGGGGGTCAACAGGACGATCCAACTCATCGCCCAACGATTCTGGTGGCCGGGGTTCCGGAGGGACATCACCCTCTTCGTGAAGGCCTGCCCGACCTGTGCCTGTGGGAAAGCCTCCCATCAGCCCCCGGCAGGACTCCTCCGGCCGCTACCGGTACCGTCCAGACCCTGGTCCCACATCTCCGTCGACTTCGTGACAGGCCTCCCCCCCTCCCGTCGCAAGGCGGTCGTCCTTACCGTTGTGGACCGATTCTCCAAGTCGGCCCACTTCGTCCCGTTAACCAGGTTGCCGTCCGCCATCGAGACGGCTCAACTCCTGGTTAACCACGTCGTCCGTCTCCACGGGATTCCGACGGACATCGTGTCGGACCGGGGACCGCAGTTCGTGTCCAAGGTATGGAAACGTTTCTGTCGGTCCCTAGGGGCGTCGGCGAGCCTGTCGTCTGGATACCATCCCCAGACCAACGGACAGACGGAGAGGAAGAACCAGGACCTGGAGGCGGCCCTCCGGTGCGTGTGCCTCCACAACCCGGCGTCGTGGGCCCTGCACCTACCCTGGGTGGAGTACGCCCACAACTCCCTGGTCTCCGCAGCCACAGGTCGGTCCCCATTTATGTCCGCCTGTGGCTATCAGCCGCCCTTGTTTCCCACTCAGGAGGGCCAGGTGGAGGTCCCGTCTATTGAACATCACCTCAGACGGGCCCACCGAGTCTGGAAGGAGACCAGGGACGCCCTGACACGCACCGCATCCCGGAACCAGCGGGTGGCGGACCGTCACCGGAGACAGGCACCCAACTACCAGGTCGGGCAGGAGGTGTGGCTGTCGACGAGGGACCTTAGGCTGGCAGGGTCTTCAGCCAAGCTGGGCCCACGCTTCACGGGTCCCTTCCCCATCGAGGCCATCCTCAGCCCAGTCTCGGTGAGGCTCCGGCTGCCACCCACCATGAGGATCCACCCCGTTTTTCATGTTTCCCTCCTCAAGCCAGTGGAGACCAGCCCCTTAGCCCCCACGCCCGCCCCCCCACCTTCCCCCCGGATATTGGACGACGGACCAGTCTACACCGTGCGGGAGATACTGGACTCCAGGCGCAGGGGCAGAGGAGTGCAGTACCTGGTCGACTGGGAGGGCTATGGACCTGAGGAACGTCAATGGGTCCCACGTTCCTGGATCCTCGACCCATCCCTCACCCGGGCGTTCCATGCGGCTCACCCATCCAAACCTGGTGGGCCGCCGAGAGGCGTCCCTTGAGGGGGGGGGCACTGTCACATCTCGTTGCCATCCGGGGCGCGCCCCGCCCCTCCTGTCACCTCCTCCGCCAATCTTGTGAGACGGCCCCTCCAATCATCATTCACCTGGGTTCCCACAGCTGATTGTCATTCACTGATTGTGCCTTCTGCCTATATCTGTCTGTCGCTCACTACCGTCTCCGAGTATTTTTGGACATTGCCGTTTCCACTTCCGTGTTGCCAGGTCTGCTGTCATTTAGTTATCTTCCTCCACTCTTCCCTGTTTGTTATTTTTTCATGCGTGCCTCAGTAAAGACTTTTGTATCCGAGTATCTGTCTCGCCGTGTATTTTGGATCCACACTCCCCGCTGTCCTTTCATCACTCGAGCCCAGCCCTCGAGCCTCGAGTGACGTGACAGTTAGTCGCAGGGCAAATACTGTATATACTGTATAGTCATCGTGAAAAGGAACACATTTTCCAGCCACATCTACACCGTTACTGGGTGGGAACCGATTCCAACACAAGCAAAACGAGCCACCACACTACAAGTAACAGTTTTATGAAATACAGTAAAGTCTCGTTATATCGATATTCAAGGAAGTCCGAAAAAATATCGATATAACCGGGACTATCGATATATCCGACCCTGTTTGCATGTAATTTTCTCCGTGCGTGCATAGAAATAGTATCGATATAACCGGGCTATCGATATATCCGATATCGATATAACGAGACTTTACTGTATTGCTTGTGAAATCCAGGACTCTGAATTCTGTATGGGTTTAATATTCTTTCTTTTTATTCTCGATGTAGTATTTTTTTTCTCGTGTTAATTCTTGTTAAATGTAATGGTGTAAGCATTTTTGTAAGCGGAATACCTTTTCGTATTTTATTTTATTTTTAAGCCACTTTTATTAATTTTATTTTACATTGATTAATTATTTAGATCTGACAAATCAGGCCAAGTTAATGTCCCGTTGATATAAAAATGGTGTCTAAACTTGAATTACAGTCTATTTTCTTAAGTGATCGGTTGATATTAAATATAATGAACACAAATGCCATTAATTATAATCTTCTTCTTTTCCTTTCGGCTTTTCCCCTCAGGGGTCGCCACAGCGAATCAATGTCCTCCATCTATCCCGGATTTATGCATCCTCTTCTCGCACACCAGCTACCTTCATGTCCTCTTTGACCACATCCATAAACCTCCTCTTCGGTCTTCCTCTCGGTCTCCTGCCTGGCAGTTCAAGACTCAGCATCCTTCTCCCGATATAGTCACTCTCTCTCCTCTGGACATGTCCAAACCATCTCAGTCTGGCCTCTCTGACTTTCTCTCCAAAGCCTCTAATATGAGTTGTCCCTCTAATGTACTCATTCCTGATCCTATCCAACCTGGGCACTCCCAAAGTAAACCTCAACATCTTCAGCTCTGCTACCTCCAGCTCTGCTTCCTGTCTTTTCTTCAGTGGCACTTTCTCCAGTCCAAACATCATGGCTGGTCTCACCACTACTTTATACACTTTTCTTTTCATTCTAGCTGAAACTCTTTTATCACACCTGACATTTTTCTCCAGCCGCTCCAGCCTGCCTGGACACACTTCTTCACCTCTTTTCCACACTCTCCATTGCTCTGGACAGTTCACCCCAAGTACTTAAAATCCTCCACCTTCTTTATCTCTTTCCCTCTTTTCACTGTTGCACTTGGATCCCTCTCATTCACACACATATATTCCGTCTTGCTGCGACTGATCTTCATTCCTCTCCTTTCCAGGGCATATCTCCACAGCTCTAGTTTCTCCGCCACCTGTTCCCTGTTCTCGCTACAGATCACAATGTCATCTGCAAACATCATGGTCCAAGGAGATTCTTGTCTAACATCGTCTGTCAGCCTGTCCATCACCATAGCAAACAAGAAGGGGCTCAGAGCTGACCCCTAGTGGAGTCCCACCTCCACCTTGAATTCCTCAGTCATACCGACAGCACACCTCACAACTGTCTTACAGTCATGATACATGTCTTGTACCGCTCTAACATACTTTTCCGTCACTCCAGACTTCCTCATGCAATACCACAGCTCTTCTCTGGGCACCCTGTCATACGCTTTCTCCAGATCTACAAAGACACAATGCAATTCCTTCTGACCTTCTCTGTATTTCTCTATCAGCATTCTTAAAGCAAACACTGCATCTGTCGTACTCTTTTTTTTTGGCATGAAGCCATACTGCTGCTCACAAATGTTCACTTCTGCTCTTAGTCTTGCTTCAACTACTCTTTCCCAGAGTTTCATTGTATGGCTCATCAACTTTATTCCTCTGTAGTTAGTACAACTCTGCACATCTCCTTTGTTCTTAAAAATGGGCACGAGTACACTTCGTCTCCATTCTTCAGGCATCTGTTCACCATCTAAGATCTTGTTGAATAACCCAGTCAGGAACACCACCGCCACCTCTCCAAGACACTTCCATACCTCGATTGGTAAATCATCAGGCCCGAGTGCCTTTCCCCCCTTCATCTTCTTCAGCGCCCTCCTCACTTCATCCTTGCTAATGCTTGCTACGTCTTGGTCCACAACAGTCACGTCTTCTACTCATTGTTCCTTCTCATTTTCCTCGTTCATCAATTCTTCAAAGTACTCTTTCCATCTTGCCATCACACTACTGGCACCTGTTAATACATTGCCATCTCTATCCTTAATTACCCGAACCTGCTGCAGGTCCTTACCATCTTTGTCTCTCTGTCTCGCCAGCCTGTAAAGATCAGTCTCACCTTCCTTGCTGTCCAGCTGAGCATACAAGTCATCATAGGCCTCTTGTTTGGCCTTTGCCACCGTTACTTTAACCGTGCGCTGCATCTCCTTGTACTGCTGTCTACTCTCGTCCGTCCTCTCAGTGTCCCACTTCTTCTTTGCTAACCTCTTTCTCTGTATACACTCCTGCACCTCCCCGTTCCACCACCAAGTCTCCTTATCTACCTTTCTTCCACTCGATACACCAAGTACTTTCCGACCTGTGTCTCTGATTATGTTCGCTGTAGTTTGCCAGTCTTCTGGAAGGACCTCTTGCCCACCCAGTGCTTGTCTTACCTCCTTCCTAAATGCCATGCAACAGTCTTCCTTTTTCAACTTCCGCCATTTTGTCCTCACTTCAGCCTTTGGTTTCTTCATCTTCCTCACTGCCAGCGTCATCCTACACACCACCAACCTATGCTGTCTGGCTACACTCTCACCAACCACTACTTTGCAGTCACTGATTTCCTTTAGATGACGCATTTGACACAAAATGTAGTCTACCTGTGTACTTCTGCCTCCACTCTTATAGGTCACCCTTTGTTCCTGTCTCTTCTGAAAGAAAGTATTCACAATAGCCATTTGCATTCTCTTAGCAAAGTCAACCACTGTCCTTCAGCGTTCCTCATCTGGAGTCCAAACCTACCCATCACCTCCTCATCATCTTTGTTTCCTGCGCCAACATGTCCATTGAAGTCTCCACCAATTACAACCCTCTCACTTCTCGGGATGTTCTGTATGACTTCATCAAAGTCCAACCAAAATGTCTCCTTCTCCGCCAGCTCACATCCTACTTGTGGGGCATACCCACAAACAACATTGAACATCACGCCTTCAATTTCTAGCTTCAGACTCATCATTCTATCTGATACTCTTTTTTCTTCTAAGACATTCCAAACAAACTCCTCTTTTAAGATAACCCCAACTCCATTTCTCTTTCTGTCTTCACCATGATAGAACAACTTAAACCCTGACCCTAAGCTTCTAGCCTTGCTCCCTTTCCACCTGGTCTCCTGGACACACAGTATGTCTACCTTCCTTCTCTGCATCATGTCAACCAGCTCTCTACCTTTACCTGTCATTGTTCCTACATTCAAAGTTCCTACTCTTAATTCTATACTCTTGGCGTTTCATCTCTCTCTTTTCCTCCAGGCACACCTCCCTCCTCTCCTTCTTCGACCAACAGTACTCCATTTCCACTGGCACCCTGAAGGTCAACAGTACCAATGGCGGCCGTTGTTAACCCGGGCCTCGACCGATCCGGTATGGGATTCATAGGTTTGATTCGCATATTTGTTTTGGCAACTTTTTTTTACGTCGGATGCCCTTCCTGACACAACCCTCTGAATTTATCCGGGCTTGGGACCGGCACAATAAGACACTGGCTTGTGCCCCCTTGTGGCTACATTAAATGCCATTAATTATAATGAGGATTAAAATAATTTATTTTGATTGAAATTGACCGAAACTGTATTCTGAGAAGATGGGGATTTTTTTTTTTTACGAAATATCAGATATAAATGAAAAACACTTTTGTCATTCAACCCCTTTCCCTTTTGGGTGAATCCAATTGAGATGTGTTCTGTCAACAAACTTAGAAAGCGTACCGTACCGTACGTAAATGAGACAACATATTTGATTTAACAGTACGTCCACTTGAAGTTAACAGCGGAACCAAACGTGCTCAGCCAAACAAATGCTCAAAACCGGGTACAAGTACCGCCCATTTACTATTCAGTTGACGCTTTTCAAAAGACGCGACCACTAAACACAACGTCAATGTTTGTCAGTCATACTTTCATTAAATTTCATCTTTCAGTTACTGTTTTATCGAGTGGTTATTTAAACAGAACTATTCATAATTCATGCGGTGTGTCCTCACGACACAACGACCAAAGCGAATTTATACAAATACGCGTGTATGTGATTTATTTTATCCACTAGGTGACGCTACAAACCCAAAGATAGACATGGAGCGGGCAACACATACCAGATGCCACACTGGACCCATCGCAAGAAGAAGCTAATGCTGAGGTCTTGGTCAACTATAGTTGTTTTTTACTGTGCACTATGAATTGTCTGTGCCAGCCGCCAGGTTAATAATTCCACCCATCACAGCAAAGTCTGTAACTGAACTAGAAATCACGAAATAACATTTCATGTCTGCAGGGAGAGGAGAAGAAATACAAAGTCAGGCAAAATTCACTCAGAACTTCAGACAACACAAACGTTTCCCCAACTGCCGCACCCAACTTGTTTGTTTAAAAACAATCATTTATATAAGCGAGGTGTTGTCTGAAATTTAAACCAACTGGAGCAGATTTAATTTTTCATACAGTAGTCCGTTTTAGCTTGGAGTGTGATTAGCCAGCAACCAATCCAGGGTGCCCCGCCGCCCCCTCCTACTGCCAGAAGAAAGCTGGGATAGTCTGCAGCACACCCACGAACCTTGTGAGGATAAGCATTTCAGATAACAGATGGCTGGATGGCATCTATCTCTACATACATACTGTATCTACCTATGCATCTACACATCTATCATGTATCCATCATTTTATGGCTAGCTATAATTCACTCTATTTATGGCCCATGTGATTGGATCCAAACATTGTATTGAGGCACACTCATCTGCATCCTTCGCTGATATTATTAATGTCCCCCCGAAGGAGACCATAGCCGAGGTGATGAGATGAGATGAGATGAAATGAGACGATACACTTTATTGATCCCCAAGGGGAAAGTACATCTGTCAGAGGCAGGAGGCAACAAAAATGAAATGAAGCAGGCATTGCCAAAATCAAACAGAAAAGGTCTGCGCAAACCGAAAGGCCATATGAAAAGTTACTATGTAAGGTGCATAATACGACGACTTTATAGTATCAGTCTACGAAATCTACAATATTTGTAATGATAATATCATCATAAACACATTATCATAATTAATACCAGAATCATAACAAAGCATTATTGTATGCAGTAAGTGGTGGATTCTGCCTATACTTAACAAGATGGACATATACTCATGTGAATCTGAATTAAAGAAGGGGGGAGGGTGGGGGGTTGACAATAGAATATAATAATTCTTACCATGAAGACAATGTCAAAAAAACAGTAATGTAATGGCATAATTCGTACATTACTTCAATACACACCACTATCTATTCATATTGATGTACAGGTATTTGTAGTAATACATGGTTTTATCTTGTTTGTATAGCAAAGTATATATGAATGTGTATTCAGCGTCCAGCCACAACATATGACCACATGCAAAATAGAATGAAATCCAATACCAGAGCCCCATCAAATAATGCAAACATTGTAAATATTTCTTCCAAATTATCATACATTTACAGCACTCAAGTCAAATAATCTTCACAAATTGTGTTTATCTGTGGGTAATTTTTCAGGAAGGTGACATTTCTCCTGTCTGTGTAGATGTCCAAATATCGATATGAGATATGTTAAAGAAATTGTGATTAAGTAAACAAAATAAATCGCTTAAAAATGATTCTTACCTTCTTCTCTCCAGCTGCAATTGGTATACGTAAAGGGTCAGCCGAATGAAATATGTAACAAAAGATCAAATGTTCCAAAGATAGAAGGCGGTTTGAATTGTTTTGAAAAAATAGACAGCATTGAAATTTGGACGTAGATAACAGGATCATTGCCAAATTGGCTCTTCTGTTGGCCGAATTAATGGCACAGAGGGGCTCCTTTGATGCTGAAATGGTGCGCTGTAGAGCTAACATTAGCAAGAAGGCAAGCCATTTCCCCCAATTTACTGAAAAACCATTACAATCAAAGCTTTTATACAAAACTGTGAAAATAACTTCCACAAATTCGATGATAAAAATGCCATTAAATGCACAAAAGCTTTCAGATTTAAAGGAAAAATAAATTTCCAGGATTAAGACGCCGAGACGGTCAGCAGCCATTAAAACAAAAATACAGTGTGTGCCGCACACATAATTTGTATCTTACAACAACAATGAACCGTAAATTAGATGAACAATGAACCGTATTTACAAGTTCATATGCAACATGAATTAAATAGCGCAATTGTAATTTTGCGAGAGGCATCCATTTGAAATTATAAATATGGTTCAATGTTCAAACACTGTGATCTTTCCAGTACATACTGTGTTTTTACAAGTTGGCAACAGCCGCCGGAACCTTATCTATAACCAGGGAATGGTCATGTACAGCAGACTTCTTGGCTTTATTACAGTTAACCAATCAGAGAAGAGAAGAGTGACGACATGGCCCCCCTCGACCCAGATGGCCGGCGCTTTAGAACCACCTCTGAGATGGCTCTGAAAAGGGGTTGCATTATAACCGCTCTGCCTTGAAAAAGGCTAATGGAAAAGGGACCAACCAGGGCCAAGACAGGCCGTCTCAATGTGGAACAGGGCTAATGAAAAAGCACCATAAGAGAGTATTTGAACACAGAATCATGACGGACAGGTCAGACCTTATTCATCTGTGGCTCCATGGTTGGCCGCATGATTGATCTTTCTGGTATCATCCTGTGTCACTGATGGTGCTGTAGTACACACGCCGTACGTGTGTGCCGGCAGTGGAGGATCAGTTCCCACTCAGTGATGGTGTAAATGTGGGTGTGAATGGCAATTTGTGTCTCTATATGCACTGCAACTGACTGGCGGCCAGTTCAGGGTGTACTTTGTCTTTCATCGTAAGACAGCTGGGATAGGGACCTGCAGATGGATGGATGGTATCATTCTGGTCCTGATGTTACAAAGAAATGAAAAACTGCATTACGTGGCGACCATCGTGGCTTGACCTCAACCTTATTAAAAAAGCATTTGCACAAACTTGTTTACAATCAGCTGTTTACTGATGTTTGAATGACTGCTACTTATGATGGTACACGTGGAAGGCCAACATGCCCCAACAAAGTCGCGATATCACTCGGACTGGGAATTGATAAGAAATTAGCTATTTCGATTCACTCATTCACTCATTATGCTTAGTGGTGTGATTACTTACCAATCGCTTATCAATATAGTTGGGGGAGGAATAACATATATGAATGGCGTCTCATACTATCGATCCCATTATTATCTCATGATAACACAAAAGATGCTTCAGCGCAGTGCAGTGTCAAATCATTATATAGCGGCAATCATAACAGAAGTCAGCCCAGGGCACTTTGTAGATTTAGCAGGGCTGGAACCACACTGCCACATTACATTAAGAAAATAGCTGAACACTGCATGATCAAGCAGGGAAAATGACTTTATATATATATATATATATATATATATATATATATATATATATATATATATATATATATATATATATATATATATATATATATATATATATATATATATATATATATATATATATATATTACCATCACAGCGGCAGATATACAAGGAAGAGTCTCAGGTATGAAAAACTGGACGGCACCAGGCCCGGATATGGTCCACACCTACTGGCTAAAGAAACTCACAGTTCTCCACGAGCGCCTAGCAGCACAAATGAACCAGCTGCTGATGGATGGGACTCACCCAGGATGGCTAACCGAAGGGCGAACAATCCTGATCATGAAGGATTCCTCAAAGGGTGCAGTTCCTTCCAACTATCGGCCAATAACCTGTCTCTCCACAACATGGAAGCTCATGTCAGGCATCATTGCGGCTAAGATAAGTGGACACATGGATCAATACATGAGCAAAGCACAGAAAGGCATTAGTAGAGATACTAGAGGTGCCAAACATCAGCTGCTGGTTGACAGAACAGTCGCTCAAGACTGCAGGTCCTGACATACCAACCTGTGCACAGCCTGGATTGATTACAAGAAAGCATATGACTCGATGCCACACACATGGATCAATGAATGCTTGGAGTTGTATAAGGTCAACAGGATCCTGAGAGCCTTCGTTGCAAACTCGATGAGGATGTGGAAAACCACACTTGAAGCCAATGGCAAGCCACTAACGCAAGTGTCCATCAAATGTGGCATATACCAAGGTGATGCACTCTCCCCACTGCTGTTCTGCGTAGGACTGAACCCCCTCAGCCAGATAATCGCCAAGACAGGCTATGGATACCGCCTCAGAAATGGAGCTACGATCAGTCACCTCCTCTACATGGATGACATCAAGCTGTATGCTAAGAGCGAAAGGGACATAGACTCCCTGACCCACACAACCAGGATCTACAGCAGTGATATCGGAATGTCATTCGGGCTGGAGAAATGTAGTCGGATGGTGACTAAGAGGGGCAAGGTAGTCCACACTGAAGGGGTCTCACTCACTGAAGGAACAATAGCAGACATTGAAAACAGCTACAAGTACCTCGGTATACCACAGGCCAATGGCAACCTCGAATTAGCAACAAGGAAAGCGGCTACGACCAAATACCTCCAGCGGGTGAGGCAAGTCCTCAGAAGCCAGCTCAATGGCAAGAACAAGACCCGGGCAATAAACAGCTATGCCCTGCCAGTGATCAGATACCCTGCAGGAATAATAAGGTGGCCAAAGGAAGAGATTCAGACCACGGATGTTAAGACCCGAAAACTCCTCACCATGCACGGAGGGTTCCATCCCAAGTCCAGCACCCTGAGACTGTACACAAGCCGTAAGGAAGGAGGCCGGGGACTAGTGAGTGTGAGAGCCACTGTCCAGGATGAAACATCCAAGCTCCATGAATACATCAAAGAGAAGGCTCCAACGGATGATGTACTCAGAGAATGTCTCAGTCAATGGGGAACAGAGGATGAGGTGCTGGAAGAGGGACAATCATGGGAGGAAAAGCCCCTACACGGGATGTACCACCGAACCATAGCAGAAGTGGCTGATCTCAAGAAGTCCTATCAGTGGCTAGAGAGGGCTGGCCTAAAGGACAGCACAGAGGCACTCATCCTGGCTGCCCAAGAGCAGGCCCTGAACACCAGAGCCATAGAGGCAGGGATATACCACACCAGACAAGACCCAAGGTGTAGGTTGTGCAAAGAGGCACCTGAGACAATCCAACACGTAACTGCAGGGTGTAAGATGCTGGCAGGGAAAGCCTACATGGAGCGCCATAACCAGGTGGCTGGCATAGTCTACCGAAACATCTGTGCGGAGTATGGACTGGAAACCCCAAGGTCAAAATGGGAAACACCTCCCAAGGTGGTGGAGAATGACCGAGCAAAAATCCTGTGGGACTTCCAGATACAGACTGACAAGATGGTAATGGCCAACAAACCAGATATCGTGGTCATAGATAAAGGGGAAAGGAAAGCCGTTGTCGTGGATGTAGCGGTCCCGAGTGATGGGAACATCAGAAAGAAGGAACATGAGAAAATCGAGAAATACCAAGGGCTCAGAGAGGAGCTGGAGAGAGCCTGGAAGGTAAAGGTGACAGTCGTGCCTGTGGTGGTCGGAGCACTTGGGGCAGTGACCCCCAAACTCGACGAGTGGTTGCAACAGATCCCGGGAACAACATCAGATATCTCGGTCCAGAAAAGCGCAGTGCTGGGAACAGCACGGATACTGCGCAGAACCCTCAAGCTTCCTGGCCTCTGGTAGAGGACCCGAGCTGAAATGGGGACAGACACCACCCATGGTGGGTGAGACGAGGATTTTTTTTTTTATATATATATATATATATATACATATACAGTAAAGTCTCGTTATATCGATATTCAAGGGAGTCCGAAAAAATATCGATATAACCAGGACTATCGATATATCCGACCCTGTTTGCATGTAATTTTCTCCGTGCGTGCATAGAAATAGTATCGATATAACCGGGACTATCGATATATCCGATATCGATATAACGAGACTTTACTGTATATATATATATATATATATATATAGTAAAGTCTCTTTATATCGATATTGTAGTGAGTCTGAAAAAATATCGATATAACCGGGACTATTGATATATCCGACCCTGTGCGCATGTAATTTCCTCCTTGCGTTCATACAAATAGTATCGTAATAAGCGGTACTATCAATATAACCGATATCGATATAACGAGACTTTACTGTATATATATGTATATATATAGTCATTTTCCCTGCTTTCTTCGGCAGAAGGTGGGGATCACCCTGAAACGGTTGCCAGCCAATCACAGGCCACACAGAGATGAACAATGGTACACATTCACACTCACATTTTGAGTGTTTCATTAACCTTCCATGTTGTGGGAATGTCGGAAGAAATCGGTGTACCCAAGGAAAACACAGGCGAGTACAGAGAGAACGCGCAAACAGCACGTAGAAAGGCCAGAGCCGGAATCTTCCGCATTGTGAGGTAAACGTGCTAAGCAGCCGACCATTGTACCGCCCTATAATGTAGTAATTCTTACCAAAAAAAAGTTATAAAATTCTCAAATGTATAATTTGTTTTGGTGTTGTGGCCACAAATTTGCGTTAACTATTGAGTTCAGAAAGGAATCGTTTCAAAGCTTGAATACATGAGAATTTTCTGGGTGAGTAATATTAAACTCTAGATTCGTGTGTGTGTTCTTCAGTTAAATGATTGATATTTCAATTCGATATTTAAAACTTGGTGAAGTTTAACCTGGAAATACATCTGTCAAAATGTCATGATCCTTAACTGGAATATTTTGCTTGGATGTCAACTTGTAACATCACAACATGTTTACATTTATACATGAGTATGGTACCTGTAAATGAAATTAACATTAATTACTAAATCATTCCCAGAGAAACATTTAAATTGGGATATTTCCAAATTTCCCCATTTTATTATTATATAGGAAACTTAATGGAGAAAAATGGGAATTGTCCAACCCTTTGTCACTGACACACATATTTTACATTTCAAAGCAAAAAAATGTCAAGGAGAGGCAATGCATTATTAAAAATACTTAGAACGGATTATCTAAAGCAGTTGCACTTGTAGAATCCCAACATATCCATACAAAATGTTTGGAAATGTGCTTATCTTTCAACGGTGTCCACGTATGAAGGGGCAGATAAGCCCAGAGGCTGACGTTTAAGAAATACTTGTATAAATGTAAAACAGGCTGATGCTGAAATAACGTCGCCCTTCGGGGCTGCGGGGCATTTTGAAGCAGAATCAGGCAGACCAAATTAACGGGGTGTATGTCTTTACCCCCCTCTCCCCTTGGCTGCATGGCCTATCATCTATCTCTGGACGATGGTGGGGTTGTCATGTCGACCGGCCCACAAGTTACTATGACAACAGCTCACCAGGAAGCACTTGCTCGGGAGGGAGGTTATTGCCTCCTTGGGGATGGAGGAAGGACATTGGAGCGGGTGTATTTTTATACAGTTTATAAAGTGTGTGTGTGTGTATATATATATACAGTAAAGTCTCGTTATATCGATATCGGATATATCGATAGTCCCGG
>NC_142738.1:15627500-15680000 GCF_051943395.1 Hippocampus bargibanti | reverse complement strand
CTTTTTCAAATCATAAAACAATTATTGGATGAACAATAAACGTGGGTCAAGTCTCACCAAGCACGGTTTTAATTGGCCAACGGATCAATTCCCTAAATACCTAATGGCTTCATAATAAATGAAGGGGGGGGAGGTCCCCATCCAATTGTGAGTGTAGAGGAAAATATTAATATTCATGTATGACTCATTGTGTGAGATGACAGTAATCTTATTTGTTTCAGCTTTTGGCTTTTTTATTTGCTTCAAGATACTTTTTTTCCTCATTGTACAATTGTTATGGGTGATGTCATATTTGGTAAAAAAAAAAAAACATCAGGTTTGATTAGAAAGAGGAATGTATTTCTAAATGTTTAATTCTGATTCACTTTTTAGAACATGCACAATGCCCGTGCGCACAAACTCACGCACACCCCAGTGTTTAAAATCACAATACTATTATCATAACAATGGAGACGATGTGCAAGGATGGCCAGAGAACGCAAAAAAAGGTCATTTGTGATGACAGACATATGGATGGGCTTTTAAACTTCAAAAACCAACCAAAATCAGAATATAAGAATATAAGAAGCGAAACGTCCGACACCTTCAAAGAAGTACAGATGACGGCTGAAGAAACCTTTTCATCGATGGACCACTCCTGTACGACTGAGAGCTTACACAGACAAAATCAGAATAGTAAAGCATATAAAATTAAAACATGAACACTTGGAGCCCAACCTTACACTATGTTTAAACAAAACAAAGAGAAAATTGGTGCAGGATAGACGTTAACTTTTATTTTCATGCATTAAAATGATATTTTCTTTAAATTTGCTCAAATTTTAAGGTTTGTTTTTCATATGCACAAGCATGATAGGCAGACTCATAATCATATTTTTATTGTTTAAGTTGCGGTATAATTGCAAGTCAATGTCACAACAAATGTGAACACAAAAAGAGCAAAACATTGCAGCTGGAGACGAATCATATCTTGTATCTATCTAGCTTTACAACTAATCATCCTAAAAACAATTTCATTGAACTGAAATAAAAATAATACACAATTTTTATCTCATGCAACACCCTACTCTTTTAAAAATATATATATTTTTTAATTATTTTAGCAATTTTTATAACGTGTCCGATATGAATTGGATCGTATAAACACTTCCCCCATCGTCATTATTCCTAAATACAATTCAACGTTTTATCAGCAAATGTCGGGACTTTCTCCACATTTCTTCTCCGTGTTTCCAGCCCCCTTCCTCGCCTCTCTCTCTCTCTCTCTCTCTCTCTCTCTCTCTCTCTCTCTCTCTCTCTCTCTCTCTCTCTCTCTCTCTCTCTCTCTCTCTCTCTCTCTCTCTCTCTCTCTCTCTCTCTCTCTCTCTCTCTCTCTCTCTCTCTCTCTCTCTCTCTCTCTCTCTCTCTCTCTCTCTCTCTCTCTCTCGGAATCCTATAGATTCAAACCGTCTAATTAGCGGCGTCTGCGCAATTACGCGCATGCGCAGCGTGCGCCATCTCAGCCATTTTTGAAGCAAACTAATTAGCAAGAATAAAGAGCCAAGTGTTCCCCCCCCCCTCCCAACATCGTGATCAGAACTCATTCTACCTTTGGAGCTCGCCCAGAACCCTCCATCCTGGCCCCTACTACCCAACCCCACGCCCACCCAGCCTGCACCCCGTCTTGGGTGTTTCCTCCAGCCTGCTTTGCCTTGCCGTGCCTGCATGTAGCTTTAATTACATTGTTTGCTAAACAACTTGGAAGGCGGCTGCGCTCGCCTCCTCTCTCCCTCCCCATCTTTCCTTCCTCCGCCTGCGCGCGATCGTGGAAAAACAACATCAACAACAACAAAAAAAGGAATGTGTACTCGTTTACTCGGACTACTCGACAACGACTCCCTCAAGCCCGCGGAGGTTGGTGCCGGAGCCGCTGCAGAAACGTAAGTGCTCCGTTTGTTTTTGGTGGACGGTTAGAGGTGGCGTGGGGGGCACGCTTTAGTTGCTTTTGCTGGTCACCTGTTAACGTGTGTAAACAAAAGCCACACGAATGATGTGGTGAGAGTGTTGTGTCGCTTGTAAACACACACACGCCGGGAGAGAACTCTTCAACTAACTCCCCCCAACCCAACACCACAATTTCTGCCTGGAGCTGTGCAAGCACTGCTGCCCCACACAAAACTCGTATTTTGTGTTCATGCGTTTTTTTTTTTCTTCTTACCTGTAAAGCTCTACTGAGTCAACATTGGCGTGGGTTGACTCAAAATCGGATCGACTTGTACACTAATGTCCACTGTGGAAGCGAAGAACAAAATACATTCACACCGATGTCGACCCAAACCCCTGCCCTGCTTTCTTTCCTGGCTCTTCCACACACACACACACACACGTACACGCACACACACACAGGCAGCCACACAGTCTCAAGATGCTGTATTTTGAGCACGTTTTATCTGCCCAATAAAAACGCAATATTCCTTTGAAAATCCTAATCATCATCTGTCTTCATATAAACTTTGTTTAATGCTGAATTTCAGGTTATTTAAATGGAAATCGGAATTGCCTGTTTACATATCTGTACACGTTGCACCTTAAAGTTTGTAATGTTTAAAATTCGAAATGTAGTCTGGCATGATAAAAAAAAAGTTTAAAAAAAAGCTCAATTCCAGGTATTTTCATTAGATTCATCTTGTTTGTACACAGAACAGGATATGCACACAATCTAATATCATGTTTTACTGATGCGCGTAATCCACAATTATGTCACCTATACACTGTATACGTACACATTATCATATTTTAAATACCCATCACATCGCTGGTCATCAAAATGATTAGAGTAACAATGAAGTTCAGTACCTGACTAATTGGCTTGTGCATGCTAAGATATGCATTGTTTTACACATTGACACACACACACACACACACACACACACACACACACACACACACACACACACACACACACACACACACACACACACACACACACACACACACACACCAGGCCCTTGTGTGTTATACACAATCATTTTTTATTTTATTTATTAAATCATCTTGTCAACAGAGAAATTGAAACAGAAATTGAATGTAGCTTGATCTCCCGTTATTTCAGAATGTAATGCGTGCACACACATGCGCACTTGTACACTTTTATGGCTGTCGACCATACAAATTCACAATTCTTTAAAACACTGCGTGATGTTATTGCATAAAATGTGAATACCAGGTCATTACATTAGTTTGTACACACGCAAAGCACTTTTTAAAATTTGGAGACACACTTGCGTTCTAAAATGTACAAATAGCATGGACAAAAATGGGACATTGTCGTTGTTTGTAAATATGAGTATGGCATCTGAAGCCAGATGTACGTACAGTAGCATTCTACACGTTGGCACTCACGTACGTTAAATGCCGGTTTCCCGTATTTGATCAATACCTGGCCAGGAATAGTTATATAAATAGTTGCAGCATCTTTATCAGATTAGAGTCTATTCTCAGCTGTTGCGGGTTGCAGACGGCCTTTAAAAGACTGTGGCAGTATTCCCCAGAAATAAAAAAAAAACGAAACAAAACACTGCAGTGGACAGGGGTCTGTGGCCTGTGACACAAATATAGTGCATTAAAGCGCTATCAGAGTGTGGATGTGGGCCATATATCTTGAAGCTGCAGAGAGACAGAGAGGAGGCGGGGTGTTGAGGAACACCTACTCTGGGTATTGTAGGAGGAGGAGTTTGGTCGGTTGGGACCAGAAGGTGGAAGGTGAATTAGGGTAGCTTATTCATTTCTAATAAAGGTCAGTAATTAAAGTGTGGGACAGTGAGAGACAGATGCATCTATCTTCTCTGGCATACACAGGAGAGACACGCTTATTTTTTTTGTATTAACTTAGACTTATTAGGGCTATGATTTTTTTCATTTTCATTGAAAATCAAGGATGTGTTATGTAATGATAACAGTGAAATCTGCTGTCTTCTTCATGTTTAGTTCTGGCAGTATCGTAACACTGATGAGAGAAAATGTAATTATAGCAAGTCAGTAAAATTCTGTGTTCAGTTTTTTTGGTAAGGTTACAATTATTAAGATGGACATGCAGTGAAATCAAAACATAAATTGGCTATAAAATGAATCAGTCATTTTGTTTCAAAACATATTGCCTCTAAATGGGTAACTGCAACTTGGGTGAATCGTCACATCTCGAATGTTGATTGTTATTGTTTGATAAATACTGTTTTATATTGTGAATTAAATTAACATAGAACCTAATAATCTTGGAAGACGAGTGTTGCCAAAAAAATAAATATCTAAACAAATATACAATCAATTCAATTCAATTCAATATTTTTTTTCCGCAAGACGAATGTTGTGGACCCCAAGTCACATGCCATACATCCAAGTCATTATCATCCACTATCATGTTCTAGTACATGCATATTTGTTGTATTCTGAAGTACAACCAAGCGCAAATGTTTCTTGGTATCGTCTACAGTGCTTCCCCTTCTGTTTGTTTGGCTAATTAGATCCATCGCCCCACCTTCCAGTGTGTATAGCCCACGATGGAGGATGATACAATGATTTTAAAATGAAGCTTTTAACCACTTTTTATCTCAGTGTGGCAATTTAGCCGAAGCCCTTTAGCTCCAAAGCGTTCAATTCTTTATTTAATCCGATCCCCCGAGGAATATTATAGACCTCCTGTGTAGCCCATAACCGCATTCCTCCACCTAGTTTGGCGCTTACGCTATTGATTTTCCCATTAAGGGCTAACACTAACCCCTGAGTAACCGGCCTGTGTGTTGCACACACCCTGAAAGCTCTATTGAACAGATGCTATCCAAAGCCTTATTAATCAATGGCATTTGTTTCATTTCCACCATTTTCTTCCTCTTGTCTCCGTCTCTCTTCCATCTAGGTGGTGTGGTGATGCGTGGCAGCTGTAGCCTCCGCCATGGACATCGGTGAGGGAGGGGGAGGGGAAGGAGGGGGAGGAGAGGACAGAGATGCGGACCTCGATCCCCGGGCTTTATCTTGCCCTCCTCTGACCCCGGCGTTCATTCCCGAGCAGGGCTCGGCCTCTCTTACCTCAGCCGAGGTCCCTGCCAAAGAGCTCTCGACCCTGCGTGACAAGCGGAGTGAGACTGGCGTCAAGGGTTCCCGGGCTGGTGGAGAGAACCGGGTAGGGGAGCAGAAGGATGGATGCTGTCAGGCATGTCAAATGAATGGAGCGTGTGAAACGCGGCGGACGAAGGGGATTTTCCAAGAGGAATATCTGTCGGGGCAAAATGGGGAGGGGAACGCTGGCCCGGGAGTGAAGTCGGCAACAGGGGGTCTCCTGAAAACGCCCAGCGGCCGACGAGAAGGGGAGGACGCCATCTCAAACCAAAGCCAAACTAAATCCAAATGTTCTTTCTTACCTCAACCGAGCCAGCAAAGCGCTTCTTCCGGCACGGCAAAGGCCAGCGTCACACTCGACAGCAAAAGAGCCGAATCTCCAAAGTCCTCCCAAAGTCCCCCCACCTCACCAGAAGCCGCCCCTTTTCTTTCAACCTCTCCAAAGCACTTCACTTCTCCATCCTACTCTTCTCTCCTGCTGAGTGACACAGAGGCAAAAGACCTACCAGGAGATCAGCGCTGGATTTCTGGGTTTCCTCAGAGCTTTAAATCCCAGCAGTCGACTCTGGCTTTCCCATTGGCGAGCGTGGAGGGGGCCAGCGCGCCTGCTGAGACCGACGGACCGGCAGGGGTTCCTTACTCTTCCATTTCTAATGAAGATGGTGCCAAAGCTCCAGAACCAAATGACAGCCATGTCGAGATGGCCATGGACGACGAGCGTGACAATGAAGGAGAACAGAAAGAATCTGTCCCCCAAACCCTCACGCAAGAGCTTTCCCCAAATTCACTGACGACTCACATGACTGTAATGCACTCACGCAATTCCTGCAAGACGCTGAAATGCCCCAAGTGTAACTGGCACTACAAGTCTCAGCATACACTGCAACTCCACATGAAAGAGAAGCACCCCGAGACGGGCAGTCAGTGCGTGTGTGGTGCCTCCGGTGGAAAGTGCGTTTGCGGCTGTTCGATGCGGGGTGTGTGCGGCTACTGCAGTTCAGGGAAACCCCATCCCCGCTTGGCCCGGGGCGAAACCTATGCCTGTGGCTACAAGCCCTACCGCTGTGAGGTGTGTGACTACGCTACCTCGTCGAAAGGCAACCTCAGCATACACATGCAGTCAGATAAACACCTTAATAATGTGCAAAGCGGGGGACACGCCAATGGCCAGATGCATGCTTTGCATGGTAGCAACAACAGTAGCAGCTCCTCCAACGGGGCCACGATGGATGAGCAGGCATACAAGCATCCGCTTCCGATTCCCACCTCAACCCCCCAGACAGCCAAGCTCACGCCATCCACACACTCACCTTCGCATGGCAAGCGCTGGCGGTGTGACGTCTGCGACTACGAGACGAGCATCGCCCGCAACCTGCGCATACACACCACAAGTGAGAAACACACACATAACATGCTGAGGCTGCAGAGGGGTTACTACCTATCCCACTGCAGAAGCCTTGCTCCCCATCTGAAACACCTCCAGAACACGGGTAAGCCATCCATCCGTTTAACCCTGAGCTGTTGGTTTTTGTGAGTGAGTCAAACACTCACAGTCCTTTCTATGTCAGGTGGGGAGCTATCCTTGAACGTGAGACTGACGACGCAACAAGTCACAGAACAGCCTCTCACCCTTGGCTCAACGCTGACTCCTTCACCGTCGCCTTCACCTTCTCCCCCGCCAGTCCTGTCTTTGTCTCCCACCGAACCTCTGTCCCAGGGTGTTTTCCAATGCCTCATCTGCTCCTGCTTTTCTTCTGACATCTTAGAGTCTGTGGAACAGCACTTGAATGCCCCTCGCTCCCTGCCCCAGTCTGAATGGTGCTCCCTGGTCGCTGGCGGCTGCCACTGCAGACTGTGTGGATACACCACCCCGCTGAGGGCTAACTTCTCCTTACACTGCCAGACTGACAGGCACAGGATCCGCTATCAGCTTGCGGCTCATGTTCAAGAAGGGGGCGAGCGTGGTCAGGAAGGCGCTGCCTTAATAACTAAGGGCAACCCTATCCAGCTCAGGTGCAACCTGTGTGAGTATGTGACGAGCAGTTTGGAGAAACTACAAACACATTCCCGGAGTTCCCACCATGAGTCCAGCATCCGGGTTTACAGAGTAAGCATAGACGCTTGAAAATGCCTTTTTAAAGGGGAAGTGAACACCAAAATGTTATTTTCCAATATGTTCTCCGCATCCCCGTGAGTCTAAAGGCGGCATTCAGATTAATAGTGCGGCAATGTTTTCTGGTTCCTGAGCTGAGCCATGATTGATTGTTACCTGAGCTCTGAGCAACTGTCACATCATTTTTAGTTGACAGCAAGTCACAAAATGGTCGTCCCTGTGAGATGGCTGAAAGCGGGTGGATTTTGCTGCTTAACTCATATTCCAACTACAATATTAACGGGAAAGCTGTGTGTAAATTAGTGGCGGCACATAAAACATCATAAGTCACGGAACATTTTTGGTGATTTCCCCTTTGGAACAACAACACTAGAAACCATCACTCTCTGACTATTTGGTTTTGTTCACCTTCCAGTTCCTGCAGCAGTACGATGTCAACGTCGATGGCGGTTCATGTCTTTTCCATTGTCTCCTATGCAACAACTCCTCTTCCTCCAAGCTTCAAGTTTTAAAACACAGTCAAACCCAAATCCATCAGCAGAGGGAGGCGCTACTACAGCTGCAGCCAATGGGTGGAGAGGAACTGGCAGCAATTTTTACCATCACCAAAAGCCCCAACGGTGTCGCAGGTGAGAATATGGATGATGGAATTTGACATCCAGCTGCATCTGCTCACTGATATGAGAAACGAGGCCTGGGGTTTAAGCTGAAAAGTGAGAAATTGAGGAATGGCTATTGCTGAGCTATTGAGTCGGCAAATTGATCAGTCGATACTCCTTCTTGTTAGATCAGCGATCGTCCCTGTCGACAGCTAACTAGCACCTGTTAATCAATGATCCAATACAAATCCCCCCGCACACTGATGGGGGAGGCTGAGGTTGGTAATGAGCCCACTGTCTTGGACATGTATCGTGTAGCAGTGTCCCGGAGTCTGTCTATTAATTTAACACTTTTGGAATACGTTTTACTGTAATTTGTCTGAATGAAAATTGATCAAGGTAAGCCGATGTGTTCCAAATCCCAATCAGCTTTTCTCTAACGTTGAAGAGAATCTAATGGTGAATCAATATGTGATCAAAAAGCTATCGAGGCAGCCAAAAATAATGAAACGTGGTTCTTATAAGTCACTGTTTTCAATAAGGGGGCAGCTGAAAATTACAATAATATATAATTAGCCTGAGCATTAATCCCTTCATATGCATTGCATAACGATAGATATCTTATATTGTCATCTCTCAGTAGACCTTAATGAGGATGTGGAAAATTCTGACGATGCCACTACCTTACGTCCTTTGGACAAATGCAAAGACAACTTGGATGAAAAAGATAATGGTATGGTCGCCAATGTAAATTTCATTGCATAACTGAATCATAATAGCCGTACAGAGGGAAAAAAAGTCATGTTCTGATGTTTCCAAAGAAGAAACGGTGGCGGAGGAGGTAGGCAAGGGGGAGTCATTCAAGCGCCATGCGCCTGGATGTGATGAATTGGAAAGCTCCAGCACAGCCAAACGACCAAGAACACACCAGCCAAGCGAAAATCAGCAGGTCGGTAGTTAACACCTATGGAGACCAGACACTGAATTTGTCCCTACTTGATATTCTTACATTTCTATCCTTTTTAGAATGTCCTGTGCCCTTTGTGCCAAGCTAAGATTTTATACGCGCACCTTCTGCCACATCTCACACATGTGCACAGTGTGGCGCAGGACTGTGTCGATAAACTCATCAGCACAGTAAGTGGATGCAAAGTGTACATTTGTTCTATTTGCTTTTGTTAGAGTAGTCGAAAGAAAATGAGAAGGCAAAGAGAAGAAGGGGGTGGGGAAGAGTGATATGTCGGGAGACAATTTCATTAAGAAGAAACCGGAGTGAGAGGCAGTGGCTTTTTAATGCATGTTTAAGGAGCTCCCCACGATCGTAGTCTGATGCGGATAATCAGTGTGCGTGTGTGCGTTCGTAGGGTGTTTGACTACAGGATTGAAGGAAAAGCCAGTGTTTCTATAATGCATCTTTAAGTATCCTTCTATCACCAGAAGTGCAGCTAAGCTTATATATATATATACAGTAAAGTCTCGTTATATCGATATTCAAGGGAGTCCGAAAAAATATCGATATATATATATATATGTTTGCATGTAATTTTCTCCGTGCGTGCATAGAAATAGTATCGATATAACCAGGACTATCGATATATCCGATATCGATATAACGAGACTTTACTGTATATATAGAGATAGATGTATATAGATAGATGTATATATGTATGTGTATATAGATGTATATAGATAGATGTATATATGTATGTGTATATAGATGTATGTATGTGTGTGTGTGTGTGTGTGTGTGTGTGTGTGTGTATATATGTGTGTGTGTGTGTATATATATATATATAATTGGGGTGGGGGTCTGCTCTTCACCATGACTCTCTAGTTAACAAAGACCGGTCATCTATCTACATCACCATCCTCCATCTTTCAGGGCCCATATGCTAAGTGGCCTTTGTCTCTTGCTCTCTTTGCCTCCACTTCACGTGCTGCTTTTTCACCCTTTCTCCCCTCTTCTGTACCCCCCCCCCCATTTCACCACCACCCCAGTCCGCTAGTCCTATATTATAGTCCCGTATTCCGCAATCTCGGTCTGCGCTCCTCCCTGTCTCTCAATTTCTTGACGCGTTACCCCTCCCGCACTTGTTCATGCTGAGGCACCTTTTTCACTGCCCCTTACATCCACCCCCCTCCCGAACATACCCACACCTACCACCATCCTCCATTCTGCTCGTACACCTCCCTCACTTACTCTGATAGTAATTGAGGTTCATTAATTCAGACTGAGGTGATGATGGCCATTATGTACCTTGCTTTCCAATTACGCTCTCAAGATTCAGCCTGACCTTCAGTTTTCTCTGCAGCGTGCGTATGCTGTGGTTTCCTCTCTTCTTCTGAAGCTGTTACGTGGAGAATACTCTTGTCATGTGAATCTCATCTTTAGCCTTCCACCCTTTCCTTGGTGTAGCTTGCTGCTGCGTGTCGATGGTGCATTCCCTCTTGAAGCTGTGAAGATGGAGGTTTTTTTCTACAGAGAATGACTTAAAATTCATTATTCGGCTCGGTAAAGTTTTATTAAACCCTTCGGGCATATAGAGGGCCGGTATTGGCGCTGAAGGGCAGAGTCACATATCTCAACCATGTACACTTCTTACCAGGTTGATGATGCGCCTTGCTGCGTATCGCACCATGCAGACAGGGAAAAGATAAAACAATACATTTAAAGATTCACTCTTGAATGTTTCATGATATTAGGAAAGGGAGCATAGCCTCGTTGTTTTTATCTGTCTTGTAATTTGTCTGCTATTAAACAGTACAATTAAACATGTTTTATTCAGAACGTTCGTGAAAGGAAAATGTTGTGCCCCCCCCCCCCCATTTTTCTTTGACTGGCTATAGCCATGCTATTTTTCAAAGAACATCTTCAAAAAGCAAAGCATGACACATTTTCTGACTTTCAGGTCACACCGTCCTTGGAACAAGCTAAGCCCCTGATGGAAAATGAACTACCACCAGGCCTGAGCATGGATGAAACGATGATAGCTCAAAACATGAAAATTAGCCCGATAAGTCTTTGTCGTGCCGCAGATTCTCTTAAATCAGATGAGGCGCCAAAAAACAAAAGTAGGTTAAAGAAATGGAACAAGGTTTCATGTTTGAATTCTTCTGTCTTTTGAAAAAAAAACAAAACAATTCGATTCACAAACATTATTTATTCGGCAGACATTTCAGGGGAAAACACAGAGGGGAATGTAGCCGCACCCAAAGATGTCACAGCTCTACTCACACCACCCCTAGAAGACAACACCACTCACCCTTCCAATGGAAGACTGGCTCCTCAATCCCTGACTCACACACCGCCCTCTTCCCCAACTGCTGCCCCCCCTCCTCTTTCTGATCGCCATGGTTACCGGTTTCGTTGCAGCAGGTGCAGCTTGGCATTCCCCACTCAGGAGAAACTCCATCTTCACTGGCAGTACCATGCCATGAGGGCGGCAACAGAATGCCCCCTCTGCTCCAGGCAATGTCGCAGTCAGGAGGCCCTGCAGAGGCACATGCAGAATACCCACTCGCAGCCGGACAACACCCAGAACACAGCCTTGCTGCCACATATGGTGCAATACATTGAACACAGTCACAGCTCAGCAAAAGAAGATTTAAGCATGTCACCTCAAGCTGGCCAGGAAGCCGATGAGGGTGAAGAGCGCGAAGAAGAGGAAGTGCAGGAAGAAGACGAAGTAGACAACACCGAGGGAAAGGAACATCAAGAGGAATGGAGAATTACAGAAAAATACCCTTCTACTGAAACTGGTGTTGATGAGGATTTAACTGAACCAGAAAAGTTGCTAAATGATGAAATCCTATCGGAACCTAGTTCAATTTCTCTGATGAAAAAGAGCTCTAACCCAACAATGGACCGCTATTTGGATCCATCAAGGCCGTACAAGTGTTCCATATGTTCTGAATCTTTTACCCAGAAGACAATTCTTCTGGTTCACTACAATTCTGTGTCTCATCTCCACCGGGCCAGACGAGCCCTACAGGAATCGGGCACGGGTGTGTCTACCCCAGAGGCTCCCCGTGGCCAAGATTCTCGACCCTACCGATGCAAACTATGTGGGGTGGGCTATAGCCAGAGCTCCACATTGGACATACATCTACGCTCAGTTCTCCATCAAACAAGGGCCCGTGCTGCACAGAATCCTGGGACACAAACACCAGCTTCCAGTGTAGCTATACCAGTATCAGCGACCACGGCTGCTACGACTCTGTCTCCTACAACTGGTAAAGATATGCCCAAGAGTTTGCCTTTCGCCAAGAATCTGGATGTAGATAGTTCTTCATCAGGATTAGTAGGTGAACTGCAGTCGACTGTATCAACTGAAGGTCAACAGGCTAATAAGAGAGTTGCAGAACTGATAGCATCAAGAAACCAGTTGCTATTAATGCAACAACAGCAGTTGGCTCAGGCACAGGCCCAAGCCCAGTTACAACATACAGTGTTGCTCCAGGCCCAAGTCTTGCAGCATCTACCTATAGGACCAGAGAGTCTTTTTCAGCACTTCTCTTTGCCACCGGAAAATTTACTGTCTCTGCAGCAGCAACTTCTTCTGCCCTTTTACTTTCCTGGAGACATGAAACTTAACACAGAGTTGGCAATAAAGAACTTGGAACATACCCAATCTGAGGCAACCAAGAGTAGACTGAGTGAACAGTTTAAAGCAGAGGCTAAAAAAGAGGAAAACCCTCAAACCGATGAAAAACATACTCTGAATCGATTCTCATCCTCAGATGACATCCCAACAAAAGATGTGATGGCTTTTGAGACCAGAGTTGAATACGGCAGTGGATCCTCCAATCACCCAAAGGAAAAAGAATGTGTCATGAGTCCAGTTGATGAAAAGGAAGAAGTGTCTGCTGCCATTGTTAAAAATGAGAGTCAAAAACAGGAAAATGATTCATCCACATTTAATGTCCCCAAATCACAGTGTCCTCCACCGAGAGTGCCATACGCTACTGTTAACGGGGAAGCTCTTAGGACTTTGCTGCAGAGTTATGGCTATGAGTTAGCATTGCAGTATATACAAAGTAGACATAGGCACCAGCAGCAGATTGCAAGCCAAATGATAGAGGTGAGAAACAAGTGCTCTGATATTGACAAGATTGAATTCTATTCAGGGGCACAAAAAGGGTCAATTGGAACAGATAACGGGAAGTTGCAAAACTCCAGGAGGAATGCCAAAAATGAAGGTGAAGATGTGCAAAGTCTCCCAGGGGAACAAAATCAGGGAGAACCCGATGATGCATATAAATTTGCAAACAACGAGAAAGGATGCTGTGGAAGAGGACAAAAGTGTAGAGATTGTGGAAAGTTTTTCTCGGACGCCATGATTTTAAAAAGCCATCAGGAATACATTCACAGACAAGTGCTTCCCGCTGCTGCACTAGAGAGGTTTTCCAGAGAGTACAGACTACAATATGATCAATTGTACCCTTTGAAAGAGAAAAAATCTGCAGAAGATTCCTCTCAAAGTACACCAGTTTCAATTCCAGCTACATCCATCGAATCAGAACTTGGATATGAGGCAGATAAGCCTCAATTTAAAACATCACCTTTGTCTTCGTATTCAGATGCCAGCACGAAAAAATGTAGTACAAATGAGGACCTCGTACCCTTTCCCTCTGTCCCCTCTCCTCCTCTTTCCTCTTTTCAAACCCAAGAGACACCAATTACGAGCACATCTACTGTCTGTTCTGAAAACACATCGCCAGCTAGCGCCATGCCTATTCCCTTACCAAAAATACCATTGCTTCCTCTGTCCCAGCTTCCTATTCCCCCATTGACTTTACCCAAGCTTCCGCTACCTCCAATTCATTTTCCGATGGAGCTACCACTTATTCCTCCAGTTGTGATGAAGCCTGTGGGTCTGCAGCCCCAAACCTGGTTGGAATCAAGTGTGAGCCCAGAGTTGACAAAACTTTACCAGTCTCAACTGCTTGCCCCTCAGCCATCCATTAGTCCATCAGGGATTTCCCAACCATCTCAACTTAGCCCGGCATTGCTTGGCCACCCTCATCAAGTCAATTCTTCGTTGCTAAGTCAACCAGTTCAGAAAAGCTCAATTCCAGCAGCTCAGCAGCCTCAAGTAAGTCCAGCTTTAATGGATCAACATCAGGGCAAGAGAACCCGCACTCGAATCTCCGAAGACCAACTGAATATTCTGAGAAAGCACTTTGATATCAACACCCTCCCGAGTGATGAGGAGCTCAACAGAATATCCGGTCTGTCTGGTCTACCTCACAAAGTCATCAAACACTGGTTTCGCAACACTCTTTTTAAAGAGCGGCA
The DNA here is from genome assembly GCF_051943395.1 of Hippocampus bargibanti. Lineage (NCBI taxonomy): Eukaryota > Metazoa > Chordata > Actinopteri > Syngnathiformes > Syngnathidae > Hippocampus > Hippocampus bargibanti. The sequence continues at coordinate 15,665,899 of NC_142738.1, read as the reverse complement.
ACGCGACAAGGACTCGCCATACAATTTCAACAACCCCCCAACCATAGCTCTTGAAGATTCCAAAGAGGAGCTTTTGCAGAACCCGTCTCTGAAACTGGCCACATTGTCATCATCTCCAGCACCAACCGAAGCATCCCATCAAACACAGTTAACTGAAAGAGCCAATACCCACCGAGGGAGACGTTCATCTCGAACCCGTTTTACAGAAAAACAGCTGGAAATGCTGCAAGGTGTGTTTGAAGCAACACCGTATCCCAGAGAAGAGGAATATGACAGGCTGTCTGCACAGTTGTCTCTTCCGAACAGAGTCATTGTGGTATGGTTCCAAAATGCGAGGCAAAGAGCCCGCAAGAGCCAGGACAGAGGGGCAGATGATGGAGTCGAGGGGATGAGCCAGCTCGACATTTTTCATAAAACAGATGGATACTTCAAGAGTGGCGATCCTGAGGGCATCGGCAATGGGGATGAAGGGCACAGTGACTCTCAAAATGAAAATTCAATGGATCTCACCTATGAGTATTATACCAATCCAGACTCACCAGTCCTTGATTCTTCGAGTCTTTACACAGAAAGTGAGCACCCAATGGGCAGTGAAGAATTAACACATGCTGTCAAGAAACAAGAAAATACAGCTGCCTCTCTTCAGACTAGCGGAACTATCAAAAAAGAAATTACAGAAGTAAACACCGACCGCAAAGAAATTGTGCAAAGTGTGCCTGAAGTTGAGAATCTGGTCCGACCTCTGCAAGAAAGCTCAGCAGAAAGACCCAAGCGTCGGTCTTCTGACCCCTTACAAAGCACAGTGCAGAACGGCCCAGCGGTGTCAGATGCGAGCCAGGATCACGTCAAGAGTTCATCTCCACATAAAACTGTCAAAACATCTGCAGCTCCATCACCGAGCCTACCTTCACCTTCAGAGTCTGAAAATAATCACACTCAGTCTGATGCCTCCTCCCGTGCATCTATTGAGAATCAGTCGCTCAACCATCTCCCGATCCCAAACCCGTTTCAGTGCAATCCATGCTCGATGTCCTTGCCAACATTCCAAATGTGGCAGGAACATCAGACAAGGCATCTCCTTGCAGCTCAGTCCCAGGTCCAACTCCTTCATTCTGGCTTGACAGACAGAACATTGCCATATATGATGCTCCACTCCAACCACTCCCTCATTGCCAGCCAAATGCTGTCGGGCGCTATGACACAGTTGCACCCTCGTGCCACAAGTCCCATGATTTCACACTTGAATGGCACACCAATGAAGAACTCACTTGCCGACCTGTCTCAGACTTCCTTGAAGCAGAACCCGAAGCTGATGTCAGAGGGCAGTTTTGATGTTCAAAGGTTTAGCAGAGATGCAGAAGAAGAGCAGAGAAGGGATAAGCGTCAGAGAACCACCATCACCCCAGAACAGCTTGAAGTGTTATATCAGCGTTACAGCTTGGACTCCAACCCCACCAGAGGAGTCCTAGAGGGCATTGCACAGGATGTGGGACTTACAAGAAGAGTGGTTCAGGTACCGTGAGCATACAAGTTATTGCAAAGAAAATCTATTGTTTTGTTATTTTTTTATCTTAAATATGTTGTTTCATTACACAGGTCTGGTTTCAAAACACTCGGGCAAGAGAAAGAAAAGGGCAGTTCAGGTCAATGGGGCCAGGATCGAGTTTTAGCATGGGCTTGAACCACCTCCGCTGTCCATTTTGCAGGGCTCTCTTCAAGGTGAAGAGTGCTCTAGATGCCCACATGAGGTCGCGACACTGGGCAGAGGCCGAAAGAGCTGGTTATAATTTATCAATGAATAGTGGTTCTCGTGGGCCCAATGGGATGGCAGTGTCTTCTCTCATGGATAAACCAGGCCCATCTGCCTCCTGTAACTTTATCTCAAATAGCAGCATTGCCACACACAAAGAGCAAACAGTGAAGTCAACTAGTAAGTTTCTCACTTCAAACAATGATATGATCAACCCAGGGGAGTATGATGACTTGGAGGAAGATGATGATGACTTCCAATGTGAAGAAGGTTCAAGTGTGGCCGATCAAGGGTCTTTGAGTCCTGAGGGATCAGACTGGGGTGAGAGCCTGCAGTCACACCATCATCAGCAGCAACGGCAAAGGACACAAATGAGTCACTTCCAGGTACTCCAACTAAGAGACTTCTACAAGAACCACCGTACACCAAATCGACACGAGTGTGAGGCCCTCGGCCAGGAATTGGGACTTCCACACCGTGTCGTGCAGGTAACTGTCTTAGAAAAATATGTCATGATGTAATTGATGGTAAATCTTAAATGTATTGAAGATAACAGAACCTGAGCATGAAACCCAAGATGTATACTCTACCTTAAAATCTATTTCCAGGTCTGGTTCCAGAATGCCAGAGCCAAGGAGAAGAGGGCAAGAACACTGAGCTCCGACTCTGCAGAAACGGAGCAGGCAGAGTTGACAGCTGCCGCAGGGGAGAGGGACCGGGCTTAATGAAGGGTCCCTTTACATTCTTCTACTATGCCCTTAAAACTCATTTTTCCTACCATTGACTTCTTAAACAAAACTTCACTTTGCTGCCAAACCTGTTTCATGAGCACCCCAAAGATGCAGAACCACCATGGCCCAAAGAGAACCATTTCAAATGAAAGTCAACCCAAACCAAGCCCTCTTTGCAACAACGTTCCTTTTTTTATTGCTCTCGTTCTCGTATGCTGTCTGTCTTGACTTGTTGCCCCTATTCCTGTTTGCATCAGACACCTTTCTATAACCAAACTCGCCCTTGGAGAAAACAACAATGCCACATAGGCCAAAGAGCATTATTTAAGTCGGTGACCTCACTGCCTGGCTAGACCTGCAGTCTACCTCCTGGTCACCACACCAGACTCCATGTGGGCCCCTTCAACCCGGCAGTGCTTTAGGACTAGCAGTGTAGCACATGTTGTGGGTCTTCGACAAGTTGGAACAGGAACTTTAAAAATATTTTAGTGTAAATAGAGCACTCCAAAAGATAAACTTGAAGAAAGAAAAAAGCAGCTAATGATGGAAGATGAGGAGGAAACCAAGTAATATCCCGATAGAGATGGTATTTCCATTGAGCTTTTGTCACGACTGACTCAGATTCCAAAGCTCGTAACCAAAATTTTCCATGTCTGTTGTTTCATCGTGTTTGTTTTCAGTAACAAACTGCAGAGCTTGACGTCTGTACAGAGAAGGGCGAGACCTGAACCTGGCACAGGAAAAAAGGGAGGGAAGCAATGGACTGATAACAGTGCCAGAGTGCAGCTCCACCCACCACAAGCCAATGATGAGTCTTCTGTTGTATATGGACACCTTCTATGTTCCTTTTATAGATAACAGCCCAAATAGCACAGAGCAGAAAGGCAAGTTTGCCCCAAAAGGCGCTCATTATTTTTATAGCACTCAACCATAATACTGTCTATGATAACTTTAACCAAACTCAAATTTACAATGCGTTTGTGTGTGTGTGTTTAGTCATAGTTTCTTGAGATAAATCTGATGATTTAACTGTCTTGCTTTGGTATAATTGTGTCATGATGATGAAAAGATTGTGACAGATTTGAAGTGTTCAGGTAAGGGTTGACTTTGACTGCCTTTCTGTTCTTTGAACATACCAATGGCTTCCTGATGTTGTGTGATGAATATGAAGCTTTCTACGCTCAGGTCAGCAACTCATTATGGCTCCACATCCAAAGTGAACCCGAGACTTTCTGTCTTGAAGGCAGAAGGGACACTGTTTAGATTGGGACTTAAGTATTACATCCACAAAAAAAAAAAAACAAACATCTGCGTACATCAAAGATCTGAGCTATTCACCTCGAAAAGATTGTCACAAAAAAAAGAACTTATTGAAGCTAAAGTGTTTAATAGCTTGAAGGGTGTATGTACAGTATTTCGCTTTTGTATGGTTGGCTCAAGACATTGGATGTTTGCAAGGCAGCTCCCGTTCGTACACACCAACAAGGAGCTTCTGCATGAAGCAGATGGAAAAATGTAATGGATGTTTCTGATGTTATTTTTGTACGCTTAATTTATTTTTCCTTTTTCTCCCTGCCCACTTCTTTTGTTTTTTTTTCTTTCCTTTTTATTTGCCACCAGTTCTTATCTAATAATAATAAATAAATAATAATAATAATAATCTAACAATAATAGCTGAACAATAATTAATGCTTTAAGACAAATATCCAAAGACGTGAAAATACTTTTACCATAAGACCTACAAAAGTAAGTGCTACTGTGTACTTGACGATGTTTTTTGCTGTTTCTAAAGAAGGAAAGGAGTCCCTATACCTAAGCTACTGTTTTCTGCCTCTCATAAGCACACTGGAGTACTCTGTAACCAAAACCCCAAACTAGAGCCATGGCAGTCTGTAATATAGTGGTTGAAGAGTTTTACTTCTCTGAGAAATGTTGCAGTTTATTTTGTTTTCTTTCATTTTACTTTTTTGACCATAGTGTTCAACTCCAGCCCCTAAGGAGTTCCAGTTTGCTGCTAATGTACTGTAGTTTCTAATGTTACTTTAGAAAGATGCATGCTCTGATCGCTTTACCACTTAGGCTTTAATGACTTACAAACTGTAATAATGATACCTGCGATGCTGTTGATGAACTGCTTCTGTTATTCCGCTGGAAACAAATTGGTACACGGCGTTAAATTCGATCAAGTTGGGTTTTCAGTCATCAATTTAGAGAGGGCAGCAGCAAAAATGTTTTATTTAGACCGGGTCGAGTTTACTTGTGAAAAACAAAATTGAATTTAACATATTTGAAGGAGTTCAGACACAGAATCTTGAAGGTGTCATTTTATTTATTTGAGTTTTATGGTGCTTCAATCTCTGTGCTCCATTTTCCCAGCGAAAAACAGCTTTCCAAAGGATGTGGACTGACCAGTGCTGTCTTGTTTTATTCTCAAACTAACCAATGTTTACGACAATACCAATGAGCTTTCTTCTGTACAGAAATGTGCATTCCCCCCCCAAAAAAAAACACAAACAAACAAAACAGTTTTTCTACACTTATTTTCTGAGATTTATTTCAATGATCACCGGTGACCATAAGATGTACATACTGGGGTCTTCTGCTGTGAAGGGACTCCTTGTTGTAGGTAAAATGGATTCTCTTGGTCTTTTCTTTTTCCTGAATATGTTGTTGCCATAGTGATGACCAAAAAGATACGTGTGATGTGCACCTGTCCTTATGTCTTGCTCCAGTGGTTTTGTGTCTTTATAATATTCCCTTCCCCCCCACTTCTTACCCTACTGGTGTGTTTCTCTTTACCTTACCCCTCCCTTATTCCACTGTGCTAAATAAAGTCTGCTTTGGTGCATGCTCTGGTCTCATCCCTTTTGGTGTGACGATCCACGTTGTGCATGCTGTGCGGAGGTGTTATTTTATTAGATTTTTTTCAGAAATAATCTTCATATTCCAGGTGGTATATCTAGTATTCTGTGCGTAGCCGGAAGGTTTTGGCGTGCAATGGCGTGTGCGTAACGCGGCAAAGTGTTGGAAGCCAAGCTCTTTGGTGAATGGAGTCCTGACCTCTGGGGTCACTTCATTAATTACATATGTGACATTCAGCCAGATGAGTTTCCTTTGTGACTAAATGATATGAGGAATATTAACGACTTTAGATGAATTACACCGCCACTCCTGCTGATGATGATAATGTGTTTTACGACTCTGGGAGAGAGTGGAGGCAAAATTGCTCACGACAGCACATTAAGGGCAACACCGATTTTCATATGAAATAATTCCAAGGCTCGGAGTTTGCAGTTTGTATTTTGTTTATTTATTTTTTCGGGTGGAATGGCTGATGTGGAAAAGGGTAACTAGTTAAAGCAAAAAATGAATAACTGTGCCGTAAAAACATGTCTTTATCCTAAGCTCTGAGCCCAACTGCGAACACAAAAAATTGCTATGCAAAGGGAACAATTGTATACCAAACACAGAAGCGGGCTTAAGATTGCTTTGCGGCTGATGATATCAATCTTAGAAAGTCATCCAGATAAAGTGATTCCCCCACCTACCCCCCACCATTTTCCTTCTCTCTGTCCTCCCCCATCTTAATCAAATGAGCACTGTGCAGCTGGTTCAGTTGCAGAAAAAGGGGGGCATGAGTGTGTCGAGGGTGGTGGGGCTTTGAGGGATGGCGTGAAATTATTGCCTGCTGGTGTATATGTGTTGGGGGGTGCTGCGTTGTGCGTCTGTGTGTGTGGGTTGGGGAGGGGGGTGTAATGTCATTGCCCGCTGGTGAATCTGTATTGGGGGCTCATTTAGATTTAGATTGGTTATGCGAGGAGGGAGCTGAAAGGCCAGCTCATGTTTATGCATGAAGCCCAAAGCATGCTGCTGTGGTGGGAGCCTGAATTAAAGAGACAGCAGAAATACATTCACACTTTTTTTTGCATTTGTGGAATAAGCTGCAGGGTGAGGGCACACTTTGCCTTCATGTACACATAAAACGTATAAGGCCTCATCGTTTTGGGGAGTTATACACACATGTAGATTGATTACACCTTGACCCCCAAAACATTAGATTTTTTTGCACACTATCCAACATGATTGCGGTTGCTACAGTTGCTACCCCAATAGCACTCAGTCATGCACCCAGTCATCAGTAAATGTCTAAGAAGGAGAGTTTGTTCAGCACTTCATCAGGTATAAAGTGGTTTTTATTTGGAAATGTGCTCCCTATCCATCTTTTAAATGACTTTTTAATGGTAGCCACACTATCCTAATCAATCATGTGGCAGAGCCGGCCTGCACGCAAATACACTATTTATATATCCTCCACTCTGCCGCAAATGCTCTCTGCTATGTGGTTCCTGTTAATGAGTGGAACAATAGGAGCAATTTAGTTTTCTTTTGAATTGAATTTACTTTGGTTGAGACATTTACGCAGTGTATTAAAATGTCTAAGTTTGATAGTAATAGTAGTAACAACCGGCTCTGATTTACTCGCAGGGGTGTGGCCAGAAATGTTTCAATGGGGTGGTTCGGATGTCACTGAGGGGTGGCCATACAGGTGGACATTTGCATGCTCATAAGCACCCTTTAAAGGACAACCGACACCAATTTTTTGTTTCCTAACTGACATCAGAAAAATGTTTTATAGCATCTAAAATACCTAAAACATCCAGGCTGATATTTTTAGTCAAATGCAAAACAGCAATAAAAATGAGTTAAAGTGTCCCAAAAGTACTTCAAATGACCCCGGAAATTGCGAGTTTCAGAAGGTCCCGCCCCCTTGTTCGTGATGTCACGCCAGGATGTCTTCGCCTTGCTCTAGAATCAAAACAATGGCTTCAGATTCGGAGAAGATGCTTTCTTGTTACTCATCCAGTTACGAATATGATTCAAATAGTTCTGAAGAGGAAAGCATACATGTTTGCAATCGATTAAAGATGTCGTTCCGCATCAATTCGAGCCGTCAGGACTCCAATGTAGCGTCCCAGAGAATGCACAACATGGCGCCCAAGCTCCTTTGAAAATGGACTGTTGGATTTGTCGGCTGGGAATTTGTGTCAACTAGAATCAAATGGTAGTGTTGGTGCAACACACAACAATTCACCATCATGCTATTTATGTGTTTTCCTTCTAATTTCGCCATCAGCACGGATCACGAAGTTTTCAGACCAAACAAAGTACCCAAAATGCATTGTGTGTCGCTTTCTCGGTCAGGGGCATTCCAGACGTGACGTCATGTCAGGCATTGTTATCCACTCAAAAACAAGACTTCCTGAATATTCAGCGCAAGTCTTAAAATGTAGGATGTAGCTATATGCCGGGGAATCTTTGTAAAATACGCTCAGTGGAAGTCATTTGAAGTGATTTTACAAGTTATGGACACAACTTGTCCCCGGAGGCGTCGGTTTTCCTTTAACTGAAAGGTCAGTGTTTATAAAGGACTGTTTCTTCAAAGAAAATACACACATATGCAGAAATTTGCTCAACTCAATCACACTCAATCACAACACTACACCAACAATATCAAAGCTAACATTTGGGTGATCTTTAAATAATTTAAATAGACAATGTCATTTTGATCATCAGTTAGTGCATTTGCATTTATGTAGTACTTAATAGACTACATATTTGCTCATGCATGGGTTACAAAAGTATTCAACTCAATGTCTGATGGTCAGATCCGGTCCCGAATGTGGGCCCCCGAAAGAAAATCTGTTGGATCAACTTGCATGATTGTTGCTAAAATCTGGACCGAAATGTCAAATTGTGATGTGTAACAAAATAATGTTGAGACTTTGCTACATATTTGTTTCCATTTCTATGACCACAATGTCATTGAAATTTGATGAAGCATGCCCGAGTCCATCACTAACCTGCATGCATTCTTCTGCCCTTGACCACCAATTCAAATGCTGCCCAGGAAACTAGTTCTTTGTACGCTGCTGTAGTTTAGCCCATGATCAGTTCCTCGTCCTGTTGGCTTCATATCTAGTTTGGCACAGGATGCCATAGTATGTTGCTAACCAGGCAGTAGTAAACCAGTACATATTTTGTCTTTCTTTAAAAAGGCAAATGAATAAGTATGATGGGGGATTGTGCTGTCTTGTGTTGTGTGATGACCGCATATTTTTTTTTGCTGCCTTGCAAATTACTTCACTCACAAATTACTTGACTCATTGTGTGTGTAATCCATTGTCCAAGGACATTCAATTCTATTCCTATAGCTACGAGACAACCTGTACAGCTGTATATAGCCGTCCACACAAATTGTTGGACATCGACAAAAACACAGTAAGTAAAATGAATAGTTAACGTCTTAGTCAGGCACATCGTCAAAACGTTTTCAGTGGATTGCCCAGGGTGACGCATCATCTCATAATGTACAGGTGGACCATGGTACAGAGGTGCATTTTGTAAGTATGCAACCCTTTTAGGGACAGCGATTACTACAGTGGAAAGTTTACTATTATTATCATCAGGTGACAGGGTGCATGAAAGAGTTAAAAGTGAGTGTACAATGTTTCGACGTACTTGGGTAAATAAACAGTGTATTCCCGTCTGTTGATATGAATTCATGAAGACAATGAAACTGTTCGCTTTTTTGTTGGGGTGTTTCTCCGTTCACTTTTTTTTTTTTTGGGGGGGGGGTGATGCCAAACCATCCCCGAGTGGCACATTCCACCCCCCCTCATTGTACTTTACATCTATAATGAGATACAAATACGCATCAGCGGGACAATGTCCTGCGCCACGCGTCACTGTGTGAATATTACTCACACTTATTAGCTGGATTATGTTAATCTTTACACTCCCTGCTCGCAGACAACAGACTCTGCATGCTATGAGGTGGTCGAGGCGGCGTGTGAGGGGGTGGCTGCCATATTGTCAAACTGCTCTGCATATGAAAGGTGGTCTAATTATAGCACTTATGCAAATGTGTATGTGCGCACAAACATAGGCGCCACTGCTAGCTTACTGTTCAAGTCAAAGAGAGCCACCTAGTTTGACAAAAACAACACACCAACTTGACATCCTTCCTGAACTCCGTCAGGGTTGTACGGATGTTTGGGTGAGTGTTTTACGATGATGCTGACTGGGTCAAACTCATAGTCGCCACAAGGAGTGAATCTGTTATTGGAAAAAGTCAAGACTTTTGTTTTCCAGACAGAAACATAGATAGTATCGCCATTGGAGTGATTGATTGAGTCTGACACTTTTTAATTACTTCCAAATTAAATGAATTGGCTGGCAGACTATAAAACATTGCTGTTTAATAATGAGCGCCCCCATTTGCCCACCCCCCTACATCCAATCCCATTTTGCCTGCCCGCGCCAAATAACCTCTCTCCGTTTAATGATATGCAAATGAATTTTCATGAACCCCATGATCCCATGCGATGATTAAACTGAGATGACATTAGCTGCCAACGATGGCGTTTCCGTCTGTCTCCTTTCTCTGCTTGCCGCTGATCCCCAAAAACGGCCAACGTGTTATTAAGGCATTCATCGTCACTCATGGCTTTATGAATTATCATTAGGACAAAAGCAGGCAAAGCATCTGCATATTCACGGTTATGGCAGCCATTCTTTCCCCGAGTAAAATGTTGCTTCCCAGACTTGTTCCAGACCGTGTATGCATGCATTACAACGCAATACATCTGCAATCATTCAATCAAATCACAGGCGGATTTGGTAATCTTCCACCACCACCCCCTCTCCCACTGTTTCATGTCAGTCCGGGATCCAGTTCCAGATGTGCTGTAGTTTATTGTACTCCATTTGCATAATGAAGCCAGGGCTTAATTAAGATCCCACTGGAGTCTGGAGCCAAGGATGAAGTAAAGCAGAACAAGGGAGAAGGAGGAGGAGTGAGGTGAGTTCCGGCATTCCTTAGCTTATTCGCACATTTCCAAGTGGCAGGCGCACAATGTAAGGGCGCGGGGAGGGTCGAAAATCCTTGACAAACGATTAAATTGCTAATTACCATCGGCTGTTGGAATTAGTGTGTGGCCGTTAATTAGTTGCAAATCCGATGCCCAGACAGATGCCCGCCCCTGACGACGGAAACTCCCTCCCACCGCCATCAACGGCGAAACCTCGATACCCCGGAGATTATGCCAACGCATCCCTCCCTTTAACATTGCCAGTGGCTATCCCTTTAAGAACATCCCAGGTGTGCATGTGCAAGAAAGAGAGGCTTCATCATACTCATCCAACATTCTTCATTAGTCTCAAAATTATCCGTGCTTATCAAGTCCATTGCGAAGCGGTTTCCTTGTTTGCGCTTCTCCGTAATGGAACACTATGCCCTTCGTCTTTGGAGCCTCCTTCTGGTGTTGGCACTCGGCACAGTTGGCATCAAGGAACATGATGTTGTCTGGGTCAATACAGCTCTGATGCGATTGTCTCCAGACGGCAACCGTCTCAGCTTAAGACTGTTTCTCTTGGCGCGTGTAAATGGCACCCAGTCAGTTCTTGGCACGCTGCCATCTCCGTTGCGGGCATCTCCCTCGAGGGCACGGCTTTCGGCAAACACTGATGGCGTCCGAGAAACGTCCTTATCACCATATGGGCGACACCTGTTTACAAATGTTTGTGCTAACTTGGGTTGGCAGCGTGCCACATTTCTCACCGCCCCGAAAAGATGCCAACATAAAAGCGCTGGCATGCGTTGCCTTGGCACTTCTTGTCGTCTTCGTACAAATAAACTGCGACAAACGCGGGAAATCCTCTGAGCTGAATCGGCTCGTAAACAAGCCGGATGTCCACGGGTCGCGGTGCCCACCGGCTGACAAGCGTTCGCCGGCAAAGATGAAGAGGACCCCGTTTTCGCCAACATTTTCTTTCTCGTAAGATGATTCATCATCGTTGATCTTGAAATTAAAAAAAAAATGCTCTTGGATTTGGATTGCCAGCGTCCTTCATCCGTGGACACTGGCCAGCCATTGGCACATTTCCTTTTTGGTTCGTTGGCATCGCCCGCTTGCGCCTTTGCCAGGGTGGCATCAGGGTGGCAGTACACAAAGGTCTCCTTCTCTTTGCCTTTCTTATCCTCCTCGCCCCTTCGCCCATGCCCGCCCCCGCTCAAGCCCTGACTGGATGGCACCGTGCCAACCTGCCGCCGCCATCGCTCTCATTTGTAGCTCATCCCTTTGTCGCCCTTCCCCCGTCACTACGTTTACATCCCTCTCTCTTCCTCATCCACTTTCTGATCGTTAGTAGGTGTGTTTTAAAATATGCCGTGTTTGAACAGCGTGCACACACACACACACACACACACACACACACATGCGCAAGCTAGCTCGACTCTTTGTTTACAAGTTCTTTAGTGACGTTGCCACTTGCAGTCCACTTGTGGCTTGGGAGACTTTTTGGCACCTTAAGGAATGCCTGATTCGCCAAGGCTTTAATTACTGCAGCACTTATCCCTCTGAGACAACCTGTGATGAATGGAGTGAATCCTGAGTTAGTAGTTTAGCTGCAGTTGCTTTAATTAACTTTGACCAACCCCCCATCGTCATATGTGCTCCACTTCACGTGTCCCTGTGTAGGTTGGAAATGTACAGACAGCCGCGCAATTGATCTGATTATCAATAAAACCCATTCTAGACAATTGATTGTGCCCACTTTACTTAAAATAACCCTTGCTCCTTCCTCCCCCCCCTCTCTTTCCTCTTGTGTCAGACAAAAGCTGTCAGTAGCAGTGAGTGAAGCCATTACGCAAATACTCTCATTAGTACACAAAACATAATGAATATGTAAATGGTGCGTGTAATTTATGCATGAGGTTGAGAGGAATTCTCTTTTCAGCCCTTCTTTGTATTCACTTAACCGAAAATAAATAAATGTAACTTTTCGCGCATCCATTTTTTTCTCTGGTCACATCTTGGGAATGAATCCGCGGTGGATCACTGGGGATCTGGCCGTGTCATGTTTAGTCTTTTGCACAAATCTTTTGATTTGTCTCCTAGCATTGCACTCTCTTTTCTGTGTTTGCTTTCGTCAAGCTCAACATGTTCTCACCCATAACAAACCCCGAAGAGACGCTTTAAACCAACAACCGGGTGTTTGAACAAGGTCTGTCTTTCACGAATATGAATACAGACTAATCTATTCAAAATCCCATCTTGCACTTGACTGTGGCGGGTTCTCATGATTTCCCTATGTCCCTCTGCGCTTCCGTGTTAATGTGTGGTCTAACACAGCATGGTAAGCGTGTCATGTTAGACGATGAGTAGCTTTACGCTCATCTACAATAAACACCTTGAATACTCAGACTCCCTTGGCAATCACCATAGCAACAAACCACGGCAGCCACGTGAGTCGCATATTAAGATGTTTCCCTCAGCATGCTGCAGTCTGTGCAGCATCCACAAAGCAGGTGTGAGGAAAAATAGATGCTCAAATGTCACGGCTCAACTCTGACACACTGCCATCCCATCTCTTCTGTGTATCGAATGACATGCACATTCCACATGCTCCTCCTTACTGTCTTGGCCCGTCTTAAAGGGTGCTGATGAGCCGCAGTCAATGATTGTAATGAGCTATCGATCACCGTGGGAAAATAGTGGGACGGAGGTTGGGGGGTGGGGGGGTACCAGAGGACACACCAATAGAAGGAGGAGCGACAGTGGAAAAAAAGGGAACATCGGGAACTAATTGGAGACGAGAATATCGACACTTGCTTTAATCAAGTTCTCATCTACTGTTGTACCACTTGGAATGGCCAAATTGCTTTTGAGGTTCAAAGCAATGTGCTCAGGATGACCACAAAGTACGCAGACACCAATGACGCAGTATCTGTATTTCTTTTGGCTTTTGGTGGTGTGTGTGTGTGTGTGTGTGTGTGTGTGTGTGTGTGTGTGTGTGTGTGTGTGTGTGTGTGTGTGTGTGTGTGTGTGTGTGTGTGTGTGTGTGCGTGCGCGCGCGTGCGCGCGCGTGCGTGCGTGCGTGTGTGTGTATGTGTGCGTGTGTGTGTGTGCGTGTGCGTGTGCGTATACATGGAGTGGAAGCAGACTGCTTTAGTGAAGGGGGAGGTGCATCATGTGTTGGCTGGCGTTTCTGATAATGAAATGCAGCAGTGAACAAAGAGCTGGGGGCTCCCATTCTCTGGACTGCGGCTTCACTTTCGCTCCCGTCAAGTCTATGATTCTTCCATGCCTTCGTTCTTGTTGTGTGCGTGATTGTTTACGTTTACGTGTGTATGAGCTGCTCCTTGTGTGTACGACAGCCCCATCCTCCTCCTCCCGTTAGTATTCTGCATGGCAGATCCCACTAATGTAATAACTGTGTCTGCATGTCTAATTTACAGCAGGGGAGAGTAAATAGCCTGTGGTTAATTACAGTACATGCACGTGTTTACGTGTGTGCCTGTGAATGTGTCCGAGGGTGTCCATGCGTGTGTCTACATGCACGTAGGTGTGTCACAATGATTTATGAGTCGCAAATAGCTACGCCAGTGGCCCGTTTCTTCTCACTTACTTTTTAATCTGTCTTTCCATTAATTTTCCTCGACGTTATGGCTTTGGAGCTGCGTTAACGAGGACGCACATATGAGTGCACTGTTGTTTTAACAAGAGCTCAGCTTTGAGTATACTCCCCAGCCAACACCCCACCACTATTGCTGGGGTGTTTGGGGTCTAACCGTACCCCCAAAATATGACTTGGACCAGTATCAGATGGTGATGTTAAGCGTAACCTGTGCGAAAATATTGCGGTTTCATGGGAACTTATAACTACAGCTCTAAAATATATTACTGTATTCTGAAACATTTAGGAGCTATTGTAGGTGCTCCATAGGTACAGCATTCCAGATTTATGGCCCTTGAAGTGTTTCGTATCCAAATATTTGCTTTTATTAAGACTATCATAGACAATGTTCTTATTAGACAACACATTGAGGGCTGTCAGGAGAAAAGGGGATATGGTGGAGAACAACGCGGCAATTAAGCTAACGTTAGCATGAATGTCTCATTGGTCACTTCGATTAAATGCAATGAGCGGCCACCACAGTTGGATATCAACCAAATGATCCAAATTGGTGGACATTATTTTGTCGTGCACTAATTCACCATGATGCAACGAAATCTTCCAATTGACATAAGCAGATATGCCAATGACAACATTAGTAAACAATCCCAACCAAGTCACTCAACTAAGGCACAGCCTTTGAGAAAACTGGGTAAATTGCTTGTATTGATCATTTTCACTTCTGATTGGGTAGCCTTGTCAATCACTGCAATTTAAATCTGTCAAGTGTCAGTCAACTAAAAGATGTTATGTGAAGGAATGCCTGCCTGTACAGGTAAGATGATTCAAAATTAGACTTGGGAAAAAAACTCAAGATAGTGTTAATGTGATTATTGATTGACCGGCTAATTAATTCACTGGTAGCCTAAAAATGGCATTCATAATGACATTTTTATTCCATTGAGTGTTTCTCTTGGTGATGGATGCTGTTTGTGTTATAATCTAGATATGGTAAACGATCTGCTCTCGTGTTATGTCACTTAAAAGAACCAGTATTGCTTGTGTTTGGGATATCCTGGTGCTTGATTGAGGTTTTAGTGTTTCTCGGCATTCAATCAAATTACATTTCCAATGATGAAACCATACCTGGCATGTGAAAGTGAATCCTGAGATCCCAAGTTTTTGTCTTTAGGTCTGCGTCTCACATCCACTAATTCTTTGCAGCCAACTTGCTGTCTTCAGTTCACTCGCGCTCTGTCACCTGAAAGTATCTTTGTGTTTACAAATGGACCTTTTCCCCATGACATTAATTACACACAATCCTAGGTGGCATAAAATGGAGCGTTGGACGAGTAAACAAATCCTCTCATGCAATTAGGCAGAGGCAGAATTATTAAGAAAACAAGGGAAATGACTTCGATGATTTTAGCATTTCTTTCCCACCACGGCCGTTTGTTACATGGGGTAAACTTCTTTGAAGGGAGACAAAGGGAGACATAATCTACAATTCAAGGTAAGTTTATTAAAAAATAGAACATTGAGGAATTGCATAGTTAACATGATCATTGAGGGTGTCATAATTTTATTTTCTGTCACTTGGAAAATGACGCTTTTGACAGTGTAATTCATATTGCACTGTTTTCTATAAGCAGGCTAGCCATTATATTTTGCTAAACTACTCAAAAATGAGAACATATAATCTACCTGTGATAACATTCTTCCCACAACTCTATAACAGAGGTTTGGTTCTGACTGTCCTTTACAAAGGGCTATTAAATGTGATCTTTTATGTACACCAATATACAGCATATGCTCAATTTATCCCACCTCACCCACTGCTGGATTGACTTTAAACGAAATGGAAAAATACCTCAACATTTTGGGGAAAGAGTGGCATTTCAATCCTAAGCACACATTTTTGTCATCATTTAATTCCAAATTGGCGCCGGTCAAAAAATGCTGCAAATGTCTTTTTGACAAATGTGAGTTGGCGAGTGCAAAAAGTTGAATTAAAGGCAACTGGCCATTTTAGCCACTGCAAAAACGCCTTCTAATTATGTGCCTCAACTTCCCTTCCATTCAACTTTTACTCCCCTCTCTTACAATGCTTCGCCCCGTGCCTTCAATGAACAGAAAAGAGATCTTTATTGACAGTACATGGCAGAACATGGAAACAGCGGGTCAATCCATTTAGCCCAAGGGCCGATACACCAATTCACCAATTTGTCAGTGTTAGTTTGAGAGAGAAAAGCACCTAATCTCTCCTCTCTGCTCTCTATTGATCACACACTTAGACTCCACTTCTCTGTCTAAACACTATTGATTCTCCCTCTCTCTCAATCTCATTCGCTCTCCCTCTCACTTGCAGTGCATACTGCCGCTTTCAACACACTCCTTTTCATATACTGAACAAAATGGATGGATTGCAATGCGGCCCTGACCAATGAGTCACACACGTCTGGAACATTTGGGCATATTTTAGTGTCAAAATAAGATAATGAGTGCATATTCAGAAGACTGTGTGTACACTCTCATTAAAATCAATTCCTATGCTGAGTGAATGATTAAACGTTCACTCATTGTTACTGTGTCTGATGTCTTTTGTTTTTTTTCTCGCAGTCTCACATCACAGGGGTGCACTTGAAAAGCAAGATCAAGGTGGTGTTTCAAATGAAAACAAAGGCGGTGGTTTGATCACATTTAGTTTGTCAGGACCCATGTCATTAATCTTTTTTTCCCACATAGAAATAGATTGGTTAAGGGGTGGCCCGAGTAATCCAATGACTCTGTTATGTTAATGAACGGGAAGAACAGAGTGGATAATTCATCACATGAAATCTGAGTCTTACTCAAAATGAACAAGAAATCGAAGGCGGTGAAGCTCGTGACAGAAAACCGCTTGGCTTTTTGAAGCTTGAGCTCCCCTTAGTGGTAGTGTTACTTCATTACAAAAATGTATGAATGCGGTTCCATCACGTCAGTCTTGTGTAACAGCCCTCAGCTGTTCGGTAACAGTGATTGTGTGCATGCTTTTCGGGGTAGAACGTAAGAAAGTCACATTAAAAAGACAATCAACTTACAGTTGACGATGCCTCAAACTAGGAGAAGAAGACGACGACCAGCTGACCGTGGTCAGAAGGCTACTAAGAGGAGTGCTGCTGGGTCGGGAGGATCCGCAGGGATTCTTCGCGATGTGCCTGTCCATCTTGGGTCAACAAGAGACCTGCGCTCGGTTTCTGCCCGTCGTTCAACCTCTGTCGTCGGCCAACCGTTCGTTGCACTCCACCCTAGTCTCCATCTACGAGCAATATTTCGCAAAGGTCTGTAACGTTTTGCTTGGGTGTTTAACGAATTATTACGACTCTGAAACGATATACAATACACTAAACTATATATCTACACATATATACATTTCTTTTAAAAAATGGGAGCCTATTTTTGAATTCTTTAACAAACCTCGTTGTTCTTCGAATCATCCATCTGCAGTATTTTCCCCCAATACCACTCATGTTCCATTTCGTTCTTCTATAAAACTCTCAAGTATTTTTCTCTTACAAAATATTTTTTCCACCCACAAGCGTCTTTAAAGGACAACCGACGTCTCCGGACAAGTTGTGTCCATAATTTGTAAAATGGCTTCAAATGACTTCTACTGAGTGTATTTTACAAAGATTCCATCGCATATATTTTGTAGCTATATTTTACGTTTTAAGACTCACGCTGAACATTCAGGAAGTCTTGTTTTTGAGTTGGTGACGAGTCCTCACGTTACGTCATGAAAGGACCCCCCCTGACCGACAAAGACACATTGTAGCAGTCCATCACGTCAATGTATTTTGCTGTACTGTTTATCTGAAAACCTTGATGTTACATCCAAAAGCCGCCAGCAGAGGGAGTCCAAGCTCCACGAAAGGAATCTATCAGCCTGTGGAAACAGGCTGATTCATTCCTCACAGCTCAGTGGCCATTTTATTGCCTCTTTTTGGGTGAGACCTTCCCCCCCGCCCGTTTGCCTCAAAATGACACGGAACAAATTCTTTAATCGATTGCAAACATGTATGCTTTCCTCTTCAGAACTATTTGAATCATATTCATAACTGGATGTGTAACACGAAAGCATATTATCCGAATCTGAAGCCATTGTTTTTATTCTCCAGCAATGCAAGACGTCTTGGCGTGACGTCACGAAATGGGGGCGGGACTTTCTGAAAATGCCCAATTCGCAGCTCATTTTTTTGCAGATTTTGGACACTTTAAGTCCTTTTTATTGGTGTTTTGCATTTGAATAAAAATATCATACTGCGTGTTTTGTGTGTTTTTCTGATGTCAGTTAAAAAACAAAAAAGTGACGTCGTTTGTCCTTTAAGTGTGCATTTACTCACACATCAACGTCAGTGTTTTGTAAGGGATATTAATCGTTCTTTCGGCGACCCAATGTGCCTTTGTGCAAGTAGCAATTGTATTTTTTGTTCAAGAACCATTACCGGGATTTATGGTGTTTAAAAAAAGGGGGAAAAAGCGCAATAATTATGAATTAGTTCAAGTAAGTTCATAATGGATACTTCAATTGTTTTACGCATATTTAATAAGAATAATAACAATAACAATAGTAATTGGTTAAAGAAATACCATCGTCCCATTTTCAATGTAGTTGAGGTGACATGAGCCAGCATTGCTAATTGTAATGGAACTGGAAAGGTTAAAATCGAAGCTGCCACTGGTGACATAAAAAAATAACAAAAGTACAGTAGACATTGAAATTACTAGACTGTTGAGGGTAACTGCTGATTTTTTTACAGCAGGCTGAAGATGATGAGTTGGAACTAGCATTGACCTTGTCTCTTCTTGAAACGCAAATTCATCCAAGAAAAATGACGGGGTATCCAATCAAAGTGGACACGCAAATGAAGGAGGAGATACAACCACAGAACCTGTGCATCAGCAAGAAACTTTTCTGAAAATGTCTGGTACATGTCAGACTGTTGTTGCCAAGAAGGACATGAGTACAAAAAGTAACGTGACAGAAGACCAGTGTGAGAAAAGAAAACATTCAAAAAACAGACGTCAGCGTCGGAAAGCAGCAGCCCAGCATGTCGTCGGTTTACCTGACTCTCCATCAGGGGGGGCACCAGTGCTGCTTTGGGTGCGCAGGGACTTGAGACTATGTGACAACCCTGCTCTTGTCGGCTCCCTGGAGTTGGGGGCCCCCGTCATACCTGTATTCATCTGGAGCCCCAAAGAGGAAGAGGGTCCTGGGATGACCGTGGCTATGGGAGGAGCTTGTAAGTTGGATATATTTAGACATGCATGATTGAATTTATCAGAAAATTCAAGTTCATAGGTCTTAGCTGTGAGAAAACATCATCTGCAAAACCAATTGAGATTTACTTCTGATCCATTTCAGTAAAGATTAGCAGGAATCATTTATGCTCTAACTTCCCAGCAATACCTCACCACCTATTTTTTTCCTCCCATCCTTTTTCAAAATATAAATAGCCCAGGACAATTTTATTTAGTTTTTTTTTTATTTCTGAATTCATTCAAATTAAATAAAAACATGAATGATTGATGTGGGGAAATACAAATTGTAAAGTTTTATTTGAAGGCCTTAATGCCCATTCCTATACAGTAAAGTCTCGTTATATCGATACTATTTCTATGCGCGCACGGAGAAAATTACATGCAAACAGGGTCGGATATATGGATATTTTTTCGGACTCCCTTGAATATCGATATAATGAGACTTTACTGTATTTCAAATATCACATTCAACGAAAGTATCTCTGTCAGCTCCTTCTGCCTATTCCCTTGTGGCAGGTAAATACTGGCTTCATCAAGCGCTGTCTTCTTTTCGCTCATCTATGCAGCATATCGGAAGTCATCTGATCTAACTGAATGCGAAGGGATCCACCACTCTGCGTATGCTCAAAGAGCTGGTGAAGGTGAATGGGGCTCGAACGGTGCTGGCCAATGCCCTCTACGAGCCCTGGTTGAAGGAACGGGGTGATGATATGGTGTCAACTCTGCAAAAAGATGGGGTCCAATGCATTCATACTGTACTAGAGACCCTTACTCTGTCAGCACGGAGGGGGTTGGTCTCAGAGGTGTGTAGGGCATTATTCATCCAGTTTTGCCTGTCTTTTGTCAAGAAAAATGGCCAACAATGCCAAGGAATATAGATGACAGTCAGACGGCACCTTTTCCTCATCAAAATTAATTTGACCTGAATTCAAGTAGCTGTCAGGGAATGAAAATTGCCGCCGATTAAAAAAAAAAACCTACCTCGAGTGATAATTACCTCATGTTCTTAAGTTTACAACTGATACTGGAATTATGAAGGAACACAGACATTCATCAACAAATTATTGGTTAGTCACTTCCTCTTCCTGAATAATCCATTTCCTGCCGTTCCAAAATAAGAGCTTGATCCTGCCAGTAGCATATGCTTGTCTCAAAGACTAAGCCATGCAAGTCTAAGTACACACAGCCGGTACAGTGAAACTGCGAATGGCTCATTAAATCAGCAGCAGCAAGCAGTTTCCGTATCCTGACAGCACACTTTTAGCATAATCATTTACAGCAGTGACGTGCGATGAGGTGGCTGGTGAGGCACTGATGTCATCACAGTCAGATTTACAAACACTACAGAGTACCTTATTCACCATTTGATTGGCAACAGTGAACGTGTTTTGTTTAAAATGTCATGTCAGCATTCTTTATATAAACAAACTGTAGCATAGAAAAAATAAAATTAAAAAAACATTATCGTGTTACCTTTACTTATAAATGAAGTCGATGCGCCGCTCCTTCTGAAGAAAGGCATCAATAACTTCTTTGTAGAAGCCTTTCTTATCTTTCTTCAGTTTTATAAGTCACCTCTGTCTCAATGGAGATCACTGCCAGTGAAAGTCGTCTTTGATCAGTCCTGTTCCGACTGTATGTTTTCAGTTATTTCAGTGCTGAGAATGACCGCGCCACTGATGCTGTAGAAGCTGGAACAGTGAGCACGAGCTGGAGAAACTTTGTCGCTTCAGGAATAGTTTCAATGAGATCCTTCTTGGCCAAAAAGCTGAGAAGCTGTCCAGGAGATTTACATCCATCACCGTTTGTGAGCTATACAGTTCAACGAGATCTGCCTTTAGCTTCACAAAGTCAAAGAACCTGGCATATTTTGACAGGCTTTGCAGTTTCGCAGTTCATTTCTAATGAAATCACCAACTGCTTCGATTAAATCGTTCTGTATTATGTTTGACAGGCCATAAAATACAGTGGATGATTCCAAATGTCTGTCATCTCTTTCGGCGAAAACATGTAATAATACAACATGGTTGCCACGATTAGCAGAGCCTTTACTTTCATCATTTCCACAAAATGCCAGCTGTTTTTTGGCAAGGAAGCAGGTGGCATTGATGAGATCTTTTAAAATCTCTCGGTTCTCCTTTACCTTAGCATTGTAGATGCTGATGTTGAGTCTTCGCTGTTCATCCAAAGCCAAGTCGATCCTGGACATCGCGAACGTTTTTAGCGTGATTTGACTTTGAATGCGCACGGTCGACCGCTCATGTTTGATGAGACTTTGTTGACATCCCCACAGCCAGCCTTTTCGTGTGTACCAGTCCATTTTCTGTCCCGTCGTCTGAAGCAAACCTTTTAGCTCCGGTGTTGGTCTTCCTTTAATTATTATCTCCTGCTTCGATTGAAAGTCCAGTTTGGAAAATTCTTTTAATTTAGATATGTAATCCTCCATTCTGAAAAATAAGGCCAAGCAACACGAAAAAAATGACTGGATGGTTGCGCTTAACTTGCTAACTGTTTACTGTAGCTTGCTGTCACTAGTCACTAATTCTATTATTCTGCAGCCGATGAGTCGCAAGAAGAATCTCTGGAATCACCAGCACCCTCTGTCATGAGGCAGGAGGACTGTGTGCCTCACCTATGCACATAGTTTTCATAAAAATAAAATAAACACTGTTGTACAGTTTTTATAATGTACAGTGACTGAACATTATATAACCAGCTAAACTGTAGAAATGTAGTTCATGTACTAAAAGTTTGTGAAAACTTTAATAGCGATAGAACTTTAAAGTACACATCACTAAATAAATATAACTGTTTAATTTATTTTTGCATTTGATATTTCCCTGATGACAGTTGAGGCACGGCCTCACCTGCCTCCCCTCACTGCACATCACTGATTTACAGCCATGAAATAATTGTATTCACTTCTTTTGTTTGAAAGGAATCGGATCTGTGTCTCACTTTATGAGCTGCTGCAGACAGAACCCAGCAGGTAACGCATTTGATGCTTTGCTGGATCCACCCATGTCTCTCCCTGTACCTTCCAGCTGGCCTCAGGGCATCCCTTTGGACACGCTGGGCCTGGCACGTATGCCATGCAGGAAGGGTGGCACCATGGTTAGTTGTTGTTGCAGCAGAACATTTAAAATCATTACAAAATCCTGTTGTGAAATTTTGACTTCTAGATCGATTGAGCAGAGAATATTCGCAAGTCGTGGGATTTCAGCGAAGAGGGTGGTCATGCAAGGCTAGAAGCTTTTCTTCTTGGACTACAGCTCTGCGTTCAATACCATCATCCCAGAACTCCTCATCCCCAAACTTCTCCAGCTTGGTGTGTCCCCCACGATCTGCCAGTGGACCCTCAGCTTCCTGACAGGACGGACACAACAGGTCAGACTGGGAAATATATCATCTACAACACGAACCACGAGCACTGGAGCCCCGCAGGGATGCGTCCTCTCTCCATTGCTCTTCTCTCTCTACAGAAACGACTGCACCTCAACGCACCCAGCTGTCAAATTCATAAAGTTCGCAGACGACACCACGGTCATCGGTCTCATCAAAGACGGCGACGAGTCTGCGTACCGACAACAAGTGGAGCAGCTGGAGCTCTGGTGCAGCCGTCACAACCTGGAGCTGAACACGCTCAAGACAGTTGAGATGATCGTGGACTTCAGGAAATATAGTGTAAAGCCTAGTGTCAACCGTTGAGACCTTCAAGTTCCTGGGAATCGCAGTCTCCCAGGACATGAAGTGGGAGGTCAACACCAACTCTATCCTGAAAAAGGCGCAACAGAGAATGTACTTCCTGAGGCTGCTAAAGAAGCATGGCCTGCCACAGGAGGTGCTGCAACATTTCTACACGGCTGTCATCGAATCCATCCTGTGTTCTTCCATCACCGTTTGGTTCGGGGCCGCCACAAAAATGGACAAAATCCGACTTCAACGGACAGTTAGGACGGCGGAAAAAATCATTGGCACCGCCCTACCCACTCTCGAGGACTTGCACACTGCAAGAATCCAAACAAGGGCGCGGAAAATCCTACTGGACCCTCCGCACCCTGCCCACCACCTTTTCCAGCTACTCCCCTCAGGCAGGCGCTACCGATCCATGCGCACCAAATCCAGCAGACATTTAAACAGCTTCTTCCCCCAAGCCATTAACTCTTTGAACTCTTCAACAGTAGCCAAAATGGAACTGTATAGTGCCACTTAGCAGTTTTTTTGACGACGATACTAGTGCAGCGTGTTCTACCGGAAACAAAGTCCTTGTGTGTTCTACATACTTGGCAATAAAGATGATTCTGATTCTGATTCAAGATGGTAAGACACTTTGTCTAAAAACATTGTCATGTCATTTCCAACCTAAAAGACCCCCATTCAAATGAATGCTCACATATTCTGTATGTACAGAGATTTACAATACAATACATATTGATTTATATAGCGCTTTAACAACAGCTGAAGCTGGAACAAAGGACAACTATCATACATGCCAATCTCCCCATTGTGGGACGAATAAAGTTTTTCTGATTCTGATTTTACAGACGCTCCCCAATTTACAAACGAGATACGTTCCGAGCGGTCCTTCATGAGGTGAATTTGATCATAAGCTGCTTCAGTGCTATATTTTGAATGGAATGTATGTTTAAGTCAAATACTGAAAGGGGAAATATATAACAGACGCTCTAACAGCCGTAAAATAAATTCACACCCACTGTAGTACTGTAGTCGTAAGCTGGCACGTAATTACCGAATTACATGCCATTACTTTTGGTTATGCATCACCATTCGTCTCCTCCTCGGAACCTGAACTGGAAAGAGCCATTTCCTCCCTGCCCATATACTATACAGAGCCAATTGTATGCGAGCTCAGCACCTCCTTGTCAGAGCGTCAACTAGGGAGAGGGATTTCCTCCCCTCCCACATATTCTACGCAGCCAATCGTAAGCGAGCTCGACGGATCGTAGCCTGAACTCATTGGCAACACTTCGGCATAGATTGGTCAGCCTTGGTGTATGTCGCATAAACATCCAGCTCTTGAAATCTCTAACGTGTCTGTGTGCGTGCGTGAAGCACAGTGCGCAGCGAAGCGCAAGCGAGCTTAGACAGAAAAAGGTGTGCAATACAAAATCTAACTTACAGCATCTCTGTCCGAACATTTTCCAACATACTGTACCCGCAAAAATGTTCATATGTACCATAACGTCGTAACTCTAATGTTCGTAAGTTGGGAAGAGTCTGGATAGGAAATATAGCAGTCACAAAGATAGCATAAATCACCAGGGAGTAAAACTAAGTTCACGTCTGCATCATGCTGAGCCAAAAGCCAAACCAACATCAATAAATACTGCTTCATTCCAATCAATTCCCAGGTGTGTACAGATATGACAAATAGTCAGGTCGGGCTGATGCCCCCAACACCAGCACTCTCTCGCCATATCTCCACTTTGGTCAGCTCAGCCCTCGCTGGCTCTTATGGGACGCCAAGGGGGTGCGCTGTCGACCGGCAAAATTCCAACGCAAACTGGCATGGAGGGATTTGGCATACTGGCAGCTCACATTGTTTCCTGACCTTCCCTGGGAATCCCTCCGCCCCCCGTACAAGGTTTGCAATATAGTTTGCATTTATGTGATATTGGGTAGTGTTTCACAACTTTTATCTGTTTTTTGTAGGAACTGCGGTGGAGCAGCAATTGCAATCATCTTAAGGCTTGGCAACGAGGGCGCACAGGCTACCCTCTGGTGGATGCGGGCGGTCATGAGGCAGCTGTGGCTGACGGGCTGGATGAAGAACTATACCAGACACGTGGTGGCATCTTTCCTTAGCATACCTGCATCTGCCATGGCTATCGCTGGTTTAATGTGAGACGTGGGAATTAACATCTGAATACCATTTTAAACAGCCGTGTACATCTGCGTATGCGTATAGGACACACTGGTGGACCCAGACGTTGCCATCGACGCCATGTGGCAGAATGGCGGCATGTGCGGTGTGGATCACTGGAACTTTGTTATGCATCCCGTTGATGCCGCCATGACGTGCGACCCAAATGGCAGCTGTGTGAGGAAATGGTGTCCTAAAATTGCAGAGCTGCCCGATGAGCTCATTCACAAACCATGGAAATGCCCGGCGTCCGTGTTACGAGGTGCAGGTGAGGCCCACAGCAACCCGAGCGATGCAGCTTGAGTAAACAAAGTGCAATTTACGACTGACCATTTAATTCATTCACTGCCATTGAAAAGCATGACGTGGAGTGCCATTCCCAAATTTGTTCGTGTTTTGATTTTTCTTGCGGGGGGTGTGCTGATAAATAATAATAATAATACATTTTATTTTAACCACCTTTCAAAGTTTTCAAAGACACTAAAGCGCTGGTCAAACCTCTGGCAATGTTTTTCCCTTCTACAAGAGGGCAGCGATTGCCTTTTGTACAGCTAGCTTTTAGGTGCAATAGACTGTTTAGGCAACATATGCATGCAGATGAGGTGATACCAGGGCCAATTGGGCAATCAGGCCAGTCGTCAGTCAGGACAAAAGACGCTATCTGTGGAGCAACAGGGGTTAGTCCACTGCTCCCCCCAACCTGAGAGCAGGGACCTGTCATAGTAGTGTCCGGCACTGCCATGTCTGGACAGTAGGGATATATATATATATATATATATATATATATATATATATATATATATATATATATATATATATATATATATATATATATATATATATATATATATATATATATATAGGGCTTATACTACCAGTAAGACTTTATTTAACTATGAAGTTAAATGCCATGTTCTTGTATTGTTACTCCGAGCTCCACCAATATGATCAAAATATTTTATTTAGCTCAACTCACTGTTGTACTTTGCAATAATGGACCGGTCTCATACCTGGGTACTTTTATTCATACTAAAAAATAAATTTGATACAATTAAAATGGCTACTTATTTTATTGGTGGATGTTCTGTTTGTTTATGAATGTATTGTTTGGTGGATGCCTCCCCAAAAAGAAATCAACTAATTTAGAATCAGTTAAAAAAATCACTAGTAAAGTCAGATTTGCATTAACATACACCAGGACACAACATACTTTGAAATAGCTACGGTTTGTAAGATTGACTGTTGACATCAAGTGGTGGAATGCGTGTAGCTCACTTTTTTGTCAAATTTCTGCTTGCAGCAAAAAGAGAGGAAAACAAAGATTTACCAACACTGTACTAAGTTAAAGGGATTTGGACCATATCCTGCATATCCAATGTTTACATGGAGGCAAAGAGTGAAAATGCAATACAAAAAAGGGTCTTTGCAAAAATTGTTGAGAAACAACTAAGTGAAAATATTCTGGAAAAAATGTCAATCATGAGGTTTATTGTACAGTTGTCCACAGTGTACACAAAATCAAAGTGCTTTTCTCGCCCTGGACGCTTGTGCCTTCTTAAAATGAAATATCAAGTAGGGGGAAAAAAACTGGTTGACTTGAACATCACTTTTCATTTTCGGGCTTCTTGAGGCTGCAAGATCTGAACTTTGGCTGGCCTGATTCAGTGAGCCTTTTTCAGCAGTTACTATTCTTCACATTTGCACAACACTGACAGAGCACCTTGCCAAGTGTTTATATGAGGAGGATAGAGGGAACAGACCGATTTTAGTCTTCTATGGAGCGGATGTATCGTTCATAGGCCGCCTCGTCCATCAGAGAGTCCAGCTCGGAAGGCTTGGCAATCGTCATCTTCATTAACCAACCTGTGTTGAACGTCAATCAGCCATTAAATGGTTAGATCACCTGTTTGCTCAACTCTTGTAAATCAGACAGCATACAGAATCTTTTATTTAGCGCCCCCCAACACACACACAAAAACACCAAACGTGTTCATGCATGCGTCTGTGTAAGCTCTCAGTCGTACAGGAGTGGTCCATTGATGAAAAGGTTTCTTCAGCCGTCATCTGTACTTCTTTGAAAATATAAGTACAGATGACGGCTGAAGAAACCTTTTCATCTGTGTTCATGCATGTTCAACCATACTGTGTCAATATACATAATAAATGTATATTAACATAGGTTACAAAAACAGTCGCTTTGTCGGTTCAAACTACAACTAGCTCTTGGGGACAAAAAAAGAAACTAACAAAATCATAATTGTTTGATTTTGCAATTCATAAGTATGACTCTGTAAAATAACATTTTTGTTTTACTCTGATCATTGCTGGTAAGGCCAAAGTTGTCAGTTAACCTTTATCATTGTTATCTCACAGTTAATTATTTCTGAAACTTTTATACTAAATTTTACGTCCATATAGGCAACTTACAGACGACAAGAAATTCTGGGTTATGTTGTTGAGACTTTACTGTATGTACGTCCTGTTATGGTATATGTTGCCAGTGTATGGTGATCAGTGGAACTTTTGTCCTGCTTAAACATTTTCTGAGACACTTTGTGACCAGGTTTCATATTTAGTGAATTTTGAATATTAACACTGTTTTACTCACCGTCTTTGTAGCAAGATGTGTTGACCAAGCCTGGTTTGTCAGCCAGCAGTGTATTTACTTCTACGACCTCCCCCGTCAACGGAGAGAAAAGCTCACTAGCAGCCTTGACACTTTCCAAAGCTCCAAATTCATCTGAGACATCAGAGATGAACAAACAAAGTGCTTTTACAAGACAGGCCTGAAGATAAAATATTGGTTACCTTGTTGAGACAGCTGCGTCCCCACTTCCGGTAGTCCACAGTAAACCACATCTCCTAGGGCTTCCTGCAAGCACAATTTGGTGTTGACCCAAATGGTTAATCGTCAGTGACGATATTTGACTGATTCGCACGCTCAAGAGGACTAAATGTACCTGAGCAAAGTTGCTGATACCGACAGTTCCGATTCCATCGTCTTCTACTCGAATCCATTCGTGCTTGTCTGTGAATTTAAGTGCTGAATGGCAGAGGAAAATCAATATTTTAAAAAAAAATACAAACGGCGCGTAAAAAAATAGTTCGCTTGTGCGTCCTTCACTTGAGTGAGTCGCTAACCAATGTGTTAGCTAACACACAAACGACACAAAACACCTTACAGGCAGGCCAAGTATTACCTGCTGAGAACCGGCTCGACGACGAAATGCCTCGTATGAACAGAGAAGAACGATTAGACGAATGGAGTTCCGAGCGTGCTAGTAAAGGCCAAAGTGGTGAAAAGTTGGAAAAAGCGCAGCTGCGGAGAAGCCGACAGACGGACATCTTTCTTCTTCGAGTGATCGAAACGTGATAGAACAGGGCAAATACAAGTAGAGATTTTTTTAGCGCCACCTGCTGATCCCGAGTAACACATGGGGGTAGGGGTCGTAGATTGTGAAAAATTCTATTTTAATTTAAAAGAAATCTAAGGCTGTTTTTTTCTTCCAACAAGCGGCGTGGCTGTTTCTTAATTTTATATTCTGACAGGTGTTTCTGGTGACACCCTCCACCCCAAAAACAACAACAATCGCTTCCATCCATTACTGTACTTTTTACGGAGCCCCTAAGGGGACATCGAAGAAAAAAAAACAAACTTTGCGAGATCTCGCAAAACTTTGCATTCCCTCGCAATACTTTGCATTCTCTCGCAAAACTTTGCATTCCCTCGCAATACTTTTGCAAGATCTCGCATTCTTTGCGAGATCTTGCAAAGAATGCGAGATCTCGCAATCTTTTTTTAAAAAATACGCATACATGTACTTCCGGTTCATCGTCAGTGTAACCGATAACAACAAACATGGAGCCTTTTCACCCGTTCGTTCCTTTAATCCAGTTTTACTTTAAAATTGGCTTGAAATACAAAGATCCGTTCTTGAGATTAAACACGGCTTACTAATAAGTGAAAGGCATTTGAAGCGAGTGGTGAACAAAAGTGGACTATTTCGCCGAAAAACGTTCGATGACTTGGGCGTCTTGGTTGACTTTATTCACAACCAGTTGCAGAATTCCGGACACCTACACCGTTACGGGTGGATGTACAGTAAGTGCAGAGAACATGGGCTTCTTGTCAGGAAAGAGGATGCTTGTCTGGTCCTGAAAGATTTGGATCCGAGAGGAGTGTCTTTAAGGCAAGCAAGACGTCTGAGACGACGAAACTACTTCTCGAAAGGGCCGAATTTTATTTGGCATATCGATTCATATGACAAACTGAAACCGTTTGGAATTTGCATCAATGGGGCTATTGATGGCTTTTCAAGGAAAACGATGTGGCTCAATGCCTACACAACAGGTAGTGACCCGAAGTTAATTGGAGGTTACTACATTGAAGTTGTGCACCGTTTGGGAGGTTGTCCTCGAATCGCTCGAGCTGATTTGGGGACTGAAAATGGTCATGTTAAAGGCTTCCAGCGTGTCCTGGTGCCCATACCGCCAGGCAGCACCCTTGACAGTTACTTGGATGGAGCCAGCACCGCCAATCAAAGAATTGAATATTGGTGGGGGTTTCTTCGCAGCCAATGCATGGAATTCTGGTTATCACTCTTCAAAGACCTCAGAGACAATGGCTTCTTTGATGGTGGATTTCTGGACAAAAGCATCCTGCAATTTTGTTGCATGGGACTTATTCAGGTGAGTTCATATATTCTGTAGCTTCATTTATGAAATGTATTTTTGTATTTGAGAGGGTGTTGATGGGACACAAAAGAAGGTAAATAATCGGATAGTGGAAAGAAGATAGTGGTCTGTGTGTGTGGGGACATAGGGTGAAGCTGAAATGATCAAGGAAAAGATGAAGGAAAAGTGGGGATGGGCAGAGTAGTAAACATGAGTGACGAGTGTAAGGTAGAAAGGAGGGAGCAGGGAGAGAAAAGCAGTCTAATTCTATAATTTCTTGCTCATAAGAGCTGCTATGACTGTGCAACCCTTCCTAAATCTGTCTGTATATGCGCACCAAATCCAGCAGGCATTTAAACAGCTTCTTCCCTCAAGCAATTAACTCTCTAAAAAGTAACCCAAATAGAACTGTATAGTGCCTCCATTTTTTGATGAGACTAGTGCAGCGTGTTCTACAGGAGACAATTACCTTGTGTGTACTACATACTTGGCAAAAAAAGATGATTCTGATTCTGATATTATTCTCAACAGGATGAGTTGGATGATACTGCCCGTGTTTGGAACAGCCATCTCATCAGGCCCTCAAAGAACATAAATGTCCCCCGTGGTCGGCCCAACATGATGTATTCTTTACCTGAACTTTATGGCACAAGGGACTTCCTCTCCACAGTTGACAATGAACAAGTTCAACTATGCAAAAGCCAGTGTGTCGGAACGGATTTTATATCTTTGTATTTCAAGCCAATTTTAAAGTAAAACTGGATTAAAGGAACGAAAGGGTGAAAAGGCTCCATGTTTGTTGTTTTCGGTTACACTGAC
Organism: Hippocampus bargibanti; assembly: GCF_051943395.1. Lineage (NCBI taxonomy): Eukaryota > Metazoa > Chordata > Actinopteri > Syngnathiformes > Syngnathidae > Hippocampus > Hippocampus bargibanti. The sequence goes on along the minus strand of NC_142738.1, from coordinate 15,635,283 downwards.
GATGAACCGGAAGTACATGTACGCGTATTTTTTTAAAAAAGATTGCGAGATCTCGCATTCTTTGCAAGATCTCGCAAAGAATGCGAGATCTTGCAAAAGTATTGCGAGGGAATGCAAAGTTTTGCGAGGGAATGCAAAGTATTGCGAGGGAACGCAAAGTTTTGCGAGATCTCGCAAAGTTTTTTTTTTTTTCTTCGATGTCCCCTTAGGGGCTCCGTATCACCCAGTACACCTTTTTTCCTTGATCTTATTTTGCCTCTTAATTTTTGGAGGAGCAGTTCATTATCACCACTGGACATTTTCTGATGACAAAAGCAAAGGACAGCGATCGCCATAAGAAGTGATATACGTATTTGCCCATTTGCTCTTCGGTCATCATAGCAATTACTGCCATGTCAACCTGCAAAGATAAATTGTGAGAATAAATACTTGACATGTTTATTTAATTATCAATAACTTTTAATAAATTTAACATATTCACATGAGTGATGGGAAACTACAGTCATCATTATTTGTATTCAGTATTACACGAGAATAGTACATTAGGTAGCGGCAGCCCAATTACGAACTGTAATATCGATTTTAAATTGTGTTAATAACCTCATTATTAAAATAGAATTAACAGTACAGGTAGAGTAGATAGAAATGTTAGCTTCACTTTCACTTTACCTCATTAAAATACAACTAACAGTACAGGTAGATAGACATGTTAGCTTCACTTTCACTTTATTGACCTACTACCAATACTACTTCGAAAAAAAATGTCCATGTTTCTCTTGTTTTGCTTATTACATCAGACTGTGTAGCTGTATGCCCACCCTGTCGCTTTTCATACGTGCAATGTCCACGTGAGGGACGTTTCTTGACTGCAAGAAGTGTTCCAAGTCTTCCTCCATGATGCGCCGAGTTGTTGCCTTCTCTCAATAAGCAGCGCGCGCGAGCGTCTACCTGAGCCAAGCTGACCCGAAAGTACAGGAACGCACATTTTTTTAAAAAAAGATTGCGAGATCTCGCATTCTTTGCGAGAGAATGCAAAGTATTGCGAGGGAATGCAAAGTATTGCGAGGGAATGCAAAGTTTTGCGAGGGAATGCAAAGTTTTGCGAGAGAATGCAAAGTATTGCGAGGGAATGCAAAGTTTTTTTTTTCTTCGATGTCCCCTTAGGGGCTCTGTAACTTTTTAAGTAGAGGCCCCCCACAACCTATATTTGTCAAGTATCTTCGCCTTTTCTGATTAAATGATCGTGTATTAGGCTTGTTACATTTTTTTTTTCAAACTACTTCAGGGTGTACCCTGGCAACTGCCCGAATAAAGCTTAGATCGTCTCCTCCACGCCGGCGATCTTCGAGAGGTTTCGATTCAGTCACATTTAAAAAGACATTAAAACCCCTCATATAATCACTCAGGATGGGCCATACCAGCGCCGTGACGGGTCTTCCAAGATAATGCCCACCAGGCCCTTTTTGTGCACCTCAATCACATCATGTGTACTCGTTAATATACTCGTAAACCAGTTTGCGTAAGGATAAACGGTCCAGAAAATGGATGGACATGTCTTCAAAAGTACCTTACCACTACCACTAGAGGGCCGTAAAATCTCATTTTGTTTCAAAACATGAGCATCAGCAGAAGTTCCAAGAGGTTCTTAAACGTGGTGACAACGTGACATCTATCACACCTTGCCTCAATATTTAGATCAACTGTCCACATTGTACTCGACAGAAAAAGAAATACTGTCATAAAAATAGTTTACTCTCTGGAGTATACTAAAAGCATGACACAATGTATTTAACACTTTTATTAATGCAAAACAACAGGACAGAAAGCAATTTTCACTCACGCGCCCTGGGGGAGTTCTATTGCTCAAAATTTCATTAGCTGTGAAAGTGTTTTATTTGAAATAACAAAATAACTCCCTTTGTCCCGTTCTGGCTTCACAAACTAAAAATGTTGTAAAACAAACTAAAATTACATAAAACGACTGATAAAAAGTGTTCCCCACTCTCAACCCCCAGACCCAGCCCAGCCTTTCCTCTAGAGGCGGGTTGAAATGCTATAAACATAAATAAAGAAAAGCACACTTTGCTTGGCTTTTTTTATAATTACACAGCTTGTAGAGTTCATCCAGTGTCCACTTTTCCATCCCGTGATTCTGTAGGTGAGAGCACAAACCCCAACAAAATGAAAAAAAAAAAAAAAAAAAAAAACACAAGACAGCGTGACATGACGTGATGAGAGAAGTGAAAACAAGGAAAGAAAACTGTGTGTGTTCAATGGGTTAGGGGTCCTTGGCGGGCAGGTGAGAGGGGTGGGGTCTTTAGTCTGTAAAAGTCTCTCCTCACTATGGGAAAGGAACCATAAGGTCGTACGAGGAGCCAGGAAGTTCATCTCGGACTGTAGTTGGGTCACCACACACACACACACACACACACACACACACACACACACACACACACACACACACACACACACACACACACACACACACACACACACACACACACACACACACACACACACACACACACACACACACACACACACACACACACACACACACACACACACACACACACACACACACACACACACACACACACACACACACACACACACACAATCTGGTGATATCTAGGTGGTTCTCTCCTCGCCGTCTGTTTCCTGTTTGGTCCGCCGCAGGTTGCTCTTCATTTTCACAAATTCGGGAGTGTTCTCCTGCTCCTCCTCATTCTTCTGTTGCTCCAGCTCCAGCTGCAAAGACACATACGGTAGATTAAACGTGAGACAGGTGCAACAATTTATCACACATATTATACAGAAGAGATTTTTTGTCAAGATGTCACATGTACTTAGGGCTGGAAAAAAATAATTGCATTATTGAACAACCATTGTATATCATTTGACCAAAGTAGAGAAATTGAGAAAAAAATAGCTTGAATTACAAAATAGAATGTGTGGAGACAAATTTGTCGAAACTATGCTATTTTAACTGCCGGCCCCAATTTCAATGTCAAATTTTATTTCAAGTTTCCAACCGACTATAGTTAACATGATCCTTGAGGAACTGGCTAATTATTCAACATACTTGGTCTCAGATGAAAAGCAGATGTGTTGTTTCGATGCTGAAATCAATAGCATGCCATTTAAAAACTGTCTTAGGGTGATAGGTCAATTTTAAGTGTGTATAACTGTATATATTTTTTTAATTCCTGAAGTTGTTACCTGCTCTAATTTCTGTTGTCTTTTCATGAGTTCAATCTCCAAGTCGCTGCGCTTCTTATGCGCCTCCTGCTCTTCCATCTGAGCTTTTAGGACTTGCTCCCTCTTCCTGTTCTCCAGAACCTTTTGGAGTTCTGGTTTGTTCTGGGGAGCCAGGCCCCTGTGTGCACCACAAACAAAAAAACAAACCATCTTGTTACCAGCCATAAACAACAAGTACCAATCAAATGATGTGGAGCAGAGGCGCATGACATCGTTCAGTCTTGCGACATGTTTTCTCTGTATTTTGGATTAAAAATAAGTCAACAGTGTTCTCGTAATTTTGTTTCTAAACCAATTGCACCAAGTCTTCCGGTCTGCGGTCAAGATGGCTGCCAGCACTGGAACTTAGGGGAAAGATGGATGCAATCATAGCATCGTTGTCATTACTTTTCCAAATGACGCAGAGACACAACTCAGAAGCAAACTGGGTTTGCACATTCTTGGGGTTGAGTGCAAAGAGGAAGTCACTTCACTGTTACACAAGCGCGTATGAATAATGATACATAATGAAAAAAGTTAAATGACAAGGTTGACTGAGTTTGTAAAAATAATGTTTGTGCCGTGTCCCAGGCAGGATCACAATGCATGGGCGTATGCTACCGACGTCAAAAAGACTCATTGGGGACAGATGAGCGTGCCTTCGTCTTTCTGAGTCAGCGGTACCAAATGTGATGAGGTCATCCTGCAAAAACTCTTGACGAGTTTAAGGGCTCAGGAAGACTGAAGAAAAGCTAAATGGATATGGTTTAGTACTAAAAGCTAGAGAGGGTTTAGCAAATCTCGCAAAAACTCCCATACGCATAATCACACTCACTGATATAAGCACTCCGTCCAACCGACAGACACTCCTACAAGTCACACATACATACATATACATACTCTGAACTATAATCTCACAGGACTTTTTCACAAGTACGCTCTCACTTCCAAAAACACACTGTCATTCTTTCACGCACGCACATGTACACAAACTCCCACTCCAACACTCACTCACAAAAACGCTCACACCATCATAATCTCTCACTCACCTCTCCCAAATACTCTCATACACACCTATGTTCTCCCTTAAACTCTTATCAAACCACCCCCCACAAAAGATTAACTAATTCACTGCCAGACATCTGCAAAAAATGTGTCCACTCCTGAGCCAGGGTTTTTGTCACTGTCACTCGAATTCCAGGAACCACAGAATATAGAGTTTTAGGATTCCAGAAACATTCAATGCAGCGCAAGAAACCTTAGACTCTCTTCTTTCATCAGGAAAAAAAGAGTTAATTCCTAAATTATATGGGTCTGGAGTTATCTGAGCTTGAAATTGCTGTACAAAATACAATAAAATACATACATATTTAGCGCTTTAACAACAGGTGAAGCTGTAACAAAGCGCTAACATGGAAAAAAGGCAAAGGCTGCCCCCTTGTGGAAGGGGGATGAATGCCAGAGGTCTGACCAGCACTTTATCGGAACCGCCGCAAGAAAAACCAAAACCTGAACAAATTTATGAATGTCTGTAAGCTCTCAGTCGGACAGGAGTGGTCCATCACTGAGGGTACCCACAGTTTGTGAGTGCTCTCCTTATATGTTTTGACTCCAGCATAGGGCTAAACTAATACCAACAAGCGTTGAAGGTAGAGAAAAAGAGTCAAAACATATCAGGAGAGCACTCACAAACTGTGGGTACCCTCAGTGGTCATTTAACAAATGTCAGAAAGAAAGAATAGGGAATGAAACCAAAAATTCTGAAGATACAAAAAGGAGAGGAGTAGCAGTACCTTACATTGCAGGAGTTTCTGAAAAACTACAAAGAGTCCTTTGGCAACACAAAATTCCTACTTATTTCAAACCGATAAACACTTAAAAGGCAAAAATTAGTGCATCCAAAAGACAGGCTGCCAAATAAAAAAACAAAGTCATGTAGTTTATTCAATACATTGTAAAAATGAAAACTGTAAAGAGCAGTACATTGGGGAGACTAAACAAATTCTCAAAAAAAGACTTTATCAACATTGCAGGGATAATACTAGTGGGCCTCAATCGGCAGTACATATGCACCTAAAAGCTAGCAACTAATCATTTGACGACAATGAGGTTGAAATCTTAGCGAAAGAACATAGATTATTTGAAAGGGGAGTAAAAGAAGCGATTTTCATAAAACAACTAAATCCTTCATTAAACCGGTCTGGTGGGGTGAGGTTCAATCTGGATCATTCATACAATAGCCTGCTTAGGCAATATAGGATTAGGAATACTGATGAGGTGATACCGGTCGAAGTGGGGCAATCAGGCCAGTCATTAGTCAGAACGACAGGAACTATCAGTGGAGCAGCTGCAGGGAGTAGTCCTCTGCTCCCCCCAACCTGAGAGCAGGGACCTATCATAGACGAGTCCGGCACCGCCATGTCTGGACAGTAGGGATATATACAGTAAAGTCTCGTTATATCGATATTCAAGGGAGTCCGAAAAAATATCGATATAACAGGGACTATCGATATATCAGACCCTGTTTGCATGTAATTTTCTCCGTGCGTGCATAGAAATAGTATCGATATAACCGGGACTATCGATATATCCGATATCGATATAACGAGACTTTACTATATATATATATATATATATATATATATATATATATATATATATATAGGGCCTAAACTACCAGTAAGACTTTAGTTTGCTGACGAAGTATAAGATAAGAAGCGAAATTCATGAATGGCGCTCCACGTCATATTTTCAATTCTGGAATAAATCTGGGAATGGCAGTGAATGAATTAAGAGCAAGAGAATGGGCCAGGCTACTCCATCTTTGTCCAGAAAATTTTTAACACCGCCGTCTCCCATCCCCACACTACTTTAGAGTAATAAGAGGCTGTCTCCGTGAGTCTGGGCACTTTAATTAAATGTACTGTATCACTGTGTCTTGAACATTACATAACGGTGCTCACAATGTTCCCAGAAGCCGTGGGAGTTCTTTTCTTCTCCCTCCAACGTGATTACTTCAGTGAAGTGTGTGTGTGTGTGTGTTGAGGTCGCACTTTAGAGTTGTCAAGAGATTTTGATGGACTTTTCAGCACGTTCTTTATGGATTATGACGGAAATCAAACAATTCATTCAAAATTGCCGTTCTGAACTCCTGTTTTGCCTTAATTACAAGATCATTTTACACACACACACACACGCACAATTTCCATGACAACAATGTGGTAAACAACCAGAACACTCGCAAGTGGTTAGGATTCTCACAAAGATGAAAAACTGCTCACCTTATCCTTTCCATGCCGAGACTGTCAATGGTAATGTGTCAAACTTATATGTTTTTGCCGTATTTGATACGTTTGTTATCATTTCAAATAATGTACGTTATACTCCAACTTTTATACAGGATTTTTTTTAATTGTGAACCAATCTTATAAAGACCATTTTGGCTCTAATCCAGTTGGTCTCAACTGCTGGTAGCCAACCACAACGCTGCCGTCGATCACTTATTGTCACAGCAAACCGGAAAAAGTAATCCCCAATCGTATATTTTTTTAAATCGCTGCGTACAGTCCGATTGATAAAAGCATAACTTGCGCATGCGCAGTAAGCTGTCTGCATTTCCGCATTTTTTTTATCATTTCAAATAACGTACGGCGTACTACAACTTTTATACGGGAATTTATACGGGCAGCTATTAGCCAAGGTTGACAGGTATGTCAATGCATTACCATGACTGCTGGCCCCCCATCCCACAAAAAAGCCAACAAATACACTTGTCAATTGGCGGAGCAGATCTGCGTATGTGGCATATGCAGCTAAAATACAAATTGCTCCCTCTGAACCATCAAACGCTTCACCAAATCAAGTCTTGAATCAGAAGCTAACGCTGATAACACTGCTAATCTGCACTTCCGACACAGCAGCTCTGCTTATCTCATGGCATTGACATAATAGCGTTTCTGTGTTGTCCAGTTGTTGCTTGAAAATATAGTGGTAGATTTTCCCCTGCTCTGACTACCTCCTACAAATATATTCACTTTTCAGGTCCTCTCAAAAGGAAAAAAACACACACACACACAAAACACCGTTGCCATGTAAATAAAACCGTTTCCATCCCCGTTTTTGTGTAAAAGTGGAGCACATCAAGGTCAGGGAAAATAACAGTGCTTGTTAAAAGGCACTTATTACACACTTCTCCCTAGTGTTTGGACAGATGTTGTCATAATTGCATATGTTCTCGCCTGGTCGTCATGCACAGTGGACACTCCTCTGATGTTTGTTCAAAAATACACTGGATTTTTTTCATTGCTTCATCTGTGAGTCTGTGTGTGTGTGTATACATAGGCAGAGAAGGGCCCTCAGCTACAAACGTTTTGTAATCTTGATTACATAACATGCCTTTTCATGCAGCAGTCAATCCATGCATGCAACCGCAGCAACTCCACCCACCCTACTCACCCGCACTTTCATGGCCATCTGCTCACAAAATGTTCCTGTCATCACACACAAGACAGGCACATTTCTAACATGCCACGGAATAGATATT